>NC_057727.1:70944507-70961235 GCF_004010195.1 Chiloscyllium plagiosum | reverse complement strand
TTTGAACGGCATTGAGGGTCAGGCTGGTGGCGGAATGTGGGTGACAGTGAGGGTAAGGCTGGGGGCGGTGTGAGATGGCGGTGATGGTAGTGGACAGCGCTGTGGGTCAGACTGGGGATGGTGTTGGCCTACAGTGTGGGTCAGCCTGAGGACGGTGTGTGGATGGCCGTGAGGGTCAGGCTGTGGACGGTGTGTGGACTGTGGTGAAAGTAAGGCTGAGGGTGGTGTGTGGAGGATGGCAGTGAGGTCCAGGCTGGGGGAGGTTTGTGGAAAGCGGTGAAAGTAAGGCTGGGGGTGATGTGTGGACGGCAGTGAGGATCTGGCTGTGTAGGGTGTGTGGATCAGCCTGAGGACGGTGTGGATGGCGGTGAGGTTCAGATTGGGGGTGGTTTTTCAGCGTTCGTGAAAGTCAGGCTGGGGGCAGTGTTGAATGACGGTTTGTGTGAGGCTGGGTGTTATATGTGGAGGTCGATTAGGGTCAGGTTGGGACAGTGTTGGAAGACGGAGTGGGTGAGGCTGGGGATGGTGCGTGGACGACGGTCAGGGTCAGGTTGGGGACAGTGTTGGATGACGGTTTGTGTGAAGCTCGGTGCGGTGTGTGGAGGTCGGTTAGGTTCCTGCTGGGGTCAGTGTTGAATGACGGTGTGGGTGAGGCTTGGGACGGTGTGTGTTCGACAGTAAGGGTCAGGCTGGGGGCAGCGTTGAATGACGGTTTGTTGGAGGCTGGGTGCGTTGTGTGGAGGTCGGTTGGTGTCAGGCTAGTGGCACTGCTGTATAACGTTGTGGGCCAGGCAGGGGACGGTGTGTGGGAGGCGATGAGGGTCAATCTGGGTGCGGTGTTGGACGTCTGTGGACGGTTTTTGGTCGGCAGTGAGGGTCAGCGTTTGGGCGATGTATGGACAGAGGTGAGGTTCAGACTGGGGGCAGTGTTGGACGTCGGTGAAGGTCAGGCTGGGGGCGGGGTGTGGACGGCAGTGATGGCCAGGCTGGGGGCGTTTTGTGACGGCTGGTGAGGGTCAGGCTGGGTCGGTGTGTGTGCAGCAGTGAGGGTCGGTCTGGGGGCGGTGTGTGGACGGAAGTGAGGGTCAGGCTAGGGGCATTGTGTCGATGCAGTGAAGGACAGGCTGGGGGTAGTGCGTGGACGGTGGTGAGTGTCTGTTTTGGGGCAGTGCGTGGACGGCAGTGTGGGCCAAGTAGGGGGCAGTGTTGCACGGTGGTGAGGGTCAGGCTGGGGACAGTGTATGTATGGCAGTGAGTGTCAGGCTGTGGGCGGTGTGTGGACAAAAGTGAGGGTCAGGCTGGGGGCGGGTGTTGGATGGCAGTGAGGGTCATGCTGTGGGTGGTGTTGGACTGCATTGTGGGTCAGGCTTGGGGCGGTGTGTGCACTGTGATGAAAGTAAGGCTGGGGAGGTGTGGGACTGTGGTGAGGATCAAACAGGGCCCGTGTGTGGATGGCAGTGAGGTTCAGGCTGGGGGCGGTGTGTGGACAACGGTGAAAGTAAGGCTGGGGGTGATGTGTGGACGGTAGTGAGGATCAGGCTGAGGGCGGTGTGTGAACGGCAGTGAGGGTCAGGCTGGGGATGGTGTTTGCCTGCAATGTGGGTCAGGCTGAGAATGGTGTGTGGATGGCGGTGAGAGTTAGGCTGGGGGCGGTGTGTGGACTGCGGTGAAAAAAGGCTGGGGGTGATGTGCGGACGGCAGTGAGGTTCAGGCTGGGGGCGGTGTTGGATAGTGGTGTGGGCAAGGCTCGGGGCTGGTGTTGTATGGCAGTGAGGGTCATGCTGGGGGTGGTGTTGGACTGCAGTGTGGGTCAGGCTGGAGTCGGTGTTGAACAGTGGTGAGGGTCAGGCTGAGGGCAGTGTTGGATGACGGTGTGGGTGAGGCTGGGAGCGGTTGTGGATGGCGATGAGGGTCAGGCTGGGGGCGGTGTTTGGACGTTGGTAAGGGTCAGGCTGGGAGCAGTGTTGGTTGACGGTGTGTGTGAGGCTGGGGGCAGTCGTGGACAGCAGTGACTGTCAGACTGGCGACGGTCTTTCATCGTTGGTGAGAGTCAGGCTGTGGGATGTGTTGAATGACGGCGTAGGTGAGGCTGGGACCAGTGTGTGGATGGCGATGAAGGTTAGGCTTGGCGGCGATGTGTGGATGGCGGAGAGGTTCAGATTGGGGGTGGTTTTTCAGCGTTCGTGAGAGTCAGGCTGGGGGCAGTGTTGAATAACGGTTTGTGTGAGGCTGGGTGTTATATGTGGAGGTCGATTAGGGTCAGGTTGGGACAGTGTTTGAAGACGGTTTGTGTGAAGCTCGTTGGGATGTGTGGAGGTCGGTTAGGTTCATGCTGGGGCAGTGTTGGATGACGGTATGGGTGAGGCTGGGGACGGTGTGTGGTCGACAGTGAGGGTCAGGGTGGGGGCAGCGTTGAATGACGGTTTGTGGGAGGCTGGGTGCATTGTGTGGAGGTCGGTTGATGTCAGGCTGGTGGCACTGCTGTATAACGTTGTGGGCCAGGCAGGGGACGGTGTGTGGGAGGCAATGAGGGTCAATCTGGGTGCGGTGTTGGACGTCTGTGGACAGTTTTTGGTCGGCAGTGAGGGTCAGCGTTTGGGCGGTGTATGGACAGAGGTGAGGTTCAGACTGGGGGCGGGTGTTGGACGGCGATGAGGTTCAGGATGGGGTCAGTGTTGGACGTCAGTGAAGGTCAGGCTGGGGGCTGGGTGTGGACGGCAGTGATGGTCAGGTTGGGGGCGTTTTGTGACCGGTGGTGAGGGTCAGGCTGGGTCGGTGTGTGTGCAGCAGTGAGGGTCAGTCTGGGGGCAGTTTGTGGATGGCCCTGAGGGGCAGGCATGGGACGGTGATGCACGGTGGTGAGGGTCAGGCTGGGGAAAGTGTATGGATGGCAATGTGGGTCAGGCTGGGGGCGTTTTGTGGACGGCGGTGAGGGTCAGGTTGAGGCGGTGTGTGTGCGGCAGTGAGGGTCCGGTTGGGGGTGGTGTGTGGATGGCAATGAGGACCAGACTGGAGGCTGTGCGTGTGCGGCAGTGAGGGTCAGGCTGGGGGCGGTGTGTTGGCGGTGGTGAGGGTCAGGTCGGGGACGTGTTTAGACAGTGGTGATGGTCAGGCTGTGGGCGATGTGTGGACGGCAGTGCGGGACAGGCTGGGGTTGGTGTTTGAGCGGCGTTTTAGTTCAGGCTGGGGCTGGTGTGTGGGCCTGGGTGAGTGTCAGTCTGGGGTGGACGGCAGTGAGGGTCAGGCTGTGGATTGTGTTGAACGGCGGTGAAGGTCAGGCTGTGGATGGTGTGTGGATGGCAGTGAGTGTGAGGCAGGGAGTGGTGTGTGGACAGCAGTGAGGGTCAAGCTGTGGCAGTATTGGAAGGCATTGAGTGTCAGACTGGGGGTTGTGTGTGGACGGCGGTGAGTGTCAGGCTGGAGACGGTGTCGAACGGTGGTGAGGGTCAGGCTAGGGCAGTGTTTGGACGGCAGTGAGGGTCAGGCTGGGGGCTCTGTGTGGGCGGCGGTGAGGGTCAAACGCTGGCTGTATCGGAAAGCATTGAGGGTCAGGCTGAGGGCAGTGTTGGATGACGTTGTGGGTGAGGCCTGGGCCAGTGTGTGGACAACGGTGAGGGTCAGTCTGGGGACGGTGTTGGACGTCTGTGGGTATTTTTGGGACGGCAGTGAGGGTCAGCCTGGGGGCGGTGATGGACGGCGGTGAGGGTCAGGCTGGGGGCGGGGTGTGGACGGTGGTTTTGGTCATGCTAGTGGCAATCTGTGGACGGCAATTTTGCTCAGGCGGGGGGCGGTGTTGAACGGCAGGCTGGGGGCGGTGTGTGGACTGTGATGAGGGTCAGGATGGGGGACGGTGTGTGGACGGCGGTGAGGGTCAGGCTGGATTGGTGTGTGGCCGGCAGTGAGGGTAAGACAGGGCGGTGTGTGGGCGGCAGTGAGGGTAAGACTGGGGTACAGTTGGATGGCGGTGAGGTCATACGGGGGGCGGTATGTAAATGGCAGTGATGTTCAAGCTGGAGCACATTGGACGGCAGCGAGTGTCAGGCTGGGGATGGTGCGTTTGTGTGGCAGTGAGGGTCATCCTGGGCTGGGGTTGAATGGCGGTGAAGGTCAGTCGGGAAGCGGTGACGGGACGGCGGTAAGGGTCAGGATGGAAGCGGTGTAGAACAGCGGTGAGTGTCAGGCTGGGGGTGGTGTGTGGATGGCAGTGAGGCTCAGCCTAGGGACGGTGTTGCGGTGTGGGCGCGAGTCAGGTTGGCGATGGTGGGTGGACGCCGGTGTGAGTCAGGTTCTGGGTGGTGTGTGGACGGCAGTGAGGGTCAGGCTGGGGACGGAATTTCTTGGCAGTGAGTGTCAGGCTGGGGGTGATGTATGGACGGTGGTTAGGGTCAGGCTGGGGACAGTGTTTAACGGCGGTGAGTGTCAGGCTCGAGGCAGTGTGTAGACAGTGGTGAGTGACGGGGTGGTTGTGTGTGGATGGTAGTGAGCGTCAGACTGGGGGCGGTGTGTCGACCGCAGTGAGGGTCAGGTTTGGGCGGTGAATGGACAGCGGTGAGGGTCAGGCTAGGATCGTTGTTTCGGAGTTGGTGAGGGTCACGCTGTCGGCAGTGTTGATTGACGGTGTGGGTGAGGCTGGGGGCGGTGTGTGGGCGGTAGTGACGGTCAGGCTGGGGGCAGAGTGTGGATGGCAGGAAGGGTCAGGCTGGGGGCAGTGTGTGGAGGGCAGTGAGGGTCAGCCTAGGGACGGTGTGTGCACAGCGTGAAGGTCAGACTGGGAGCGGTGTGAGGACGGCAGTGAGGGTCAGACTAGGGGCAGTATTTCAGTGTGGGCGAGAGTCAGGTTGGCGACGGTGGGTGGACGCCGGTGCGAGTCAGGCTAGCGGTGGTGTGTGGACGGCAGTGAGGGTCAGGCTGGGGACGGTATTTGTCAGCAGTGAGTGTCAGGCTGGGGGCGATGTGTGGACGGTGGTAAGGGTCAGGCTGGGGACAGTGTTGAACGGCGTTGAGTGTCAGGCTGGAGGCAGTGTATGGACGGTGGCGAGTGTCAGGCTGGAGGCGGTGTTGAACGGCGGTGAGGGTCAGGCTGGGGACGGAGTGTGGACAGTGGTGAGGGTCTGGTTGGATGCGGTGTGTGGGCAGCTGTGGGGGTCTGGCTGGGGTCGGTGCTTGGATAACGGCGAGAGTCAGGCTGGGGGTGGTGTTGAATGGTCGTGAGGGTCAGACTGGCGGTGGTGTTGGACAACATTGAGGGTCAGGCTGGGGGCGTTGTGTGGATGGCAGTGTGGATCAGGCTGCGGGTGGTGATGGACTGCGGTGTGGGCCAGATTGCGGACACAGTTGTAGGGCAGTGAGGTTCATGCTGGGTGCGGTGTGCATACGGCAGTGAGGTTCAAGCTGGGGTTGGATGGGATGGCGGTGAGTGTCAGGCTGGGGGCGTTGAGTGGATGGCAGTGAGGGTCAGGCGGGGGACAGTGTTAAAGTGGGGTGAGTGTCAGGCTGGAGGCTGTTTTGAACGGCATTGAGGGTCAGCCTGGGGACAGTGTGTGGACCGTGGTGAGCATCAGGCTTTGGGCGGTGTAGGGACGGAGGTGAGGGTCAGACTGCGGGAACAGTTGGACGGTGGTGAGGGTCATGCTGGGGGCAGTGTGAATACGGCAGTGAGGTTCAAGCTGGGGCGGTATTGGACGGCGGTGAGTGTCAGGCTGGCGACGACGGGTGGACAGCGCTGAGAGTCAGGCTGGAGGTGGTGTGTGGACGGCAGTGAGGGTCAGGCTGGAGGGGGTGTGTGGACGGCAGTCAGGGTCAGGCTTCGGACGGTTCGTGGATGGCAGTGAGGGTCAGGCAGGAGGCATTTTGAATGGCAGTGAAGGTCAGGCTGTGGCAGTGTGTAGACGGGGGTGAGGGTCAGGCTGTGGATGGAGTGTGAACGGTGGTGAGGGTCAGGCTTGGGTACTGTTGGGGACGTCGGGAGAGGAAGAAATGGCAGTGAGGGTCAGGCTGGGGCGCTGCGTAGACGGCGGTGAAGGTCAGGCTGGGCGCGGCGTGTGGACGGCAGTGAGGGTCAGTTTGGGTCGCTGTGTGGACGGCAGTGACGGTCAGGCTGGAGGCGCTGTGTGGATATCATGTGGGTCAGGCTGGGGGCATTGTGTGGGTATCGGTGATGGTCAGTCTGGAGCGGTGCTGGATGGCGGTGAGGGTCAAAATGGGGTCGCTGTGTGGACGGCAGTGAAGGTCAGTCTGGGGGCGGTGTGTGGATGGCAGTGAAGGTCAGGCTGGTGGCGGTATTTGATGGCGGTGCGGGTCCGGCTGGGAGTGCTGTTGGATGGCTGTGAAGGTCAGGTTGGTGGAGTTGTTCGGACGTTGGTAAGGGTCAGTCTGGGGGCAGTGTCTGAACGGCAGCGTGGGTCAGCCTGCGGGTGGTGTTAGACGGTGGTTAGCGTCAGGCTGGGGGTGGTATTGGTCGGTGGTTAGCGTCAGGCTGGGGATGGTGTTGGATGCCGTTAAGTGTCAGGCTGGGGATAGTGTGTGGATGGCGGTGAGAGTCATGCTGAGTGCGGTGTGTGAGAGGCAGTGAGCTTCAAGCTGGGGCAGTGTTGGAGGGCGGTGAAGGTCAGGCTGGGGGCGTTGTGTGGATGGTGGTGAGGTTCAGGCTGGGGACGGTGTTGAATGGCGGTGAGTGTCAGGATGGAGGGGCTGAGTGTCAGGCTGGAGGCGATGTGTGGACGGCGGTGAGGCTTATGCTGGAGGTGTTGTCGCACGGCGGTGACGGTCCAGCTGGGTGCAGTTTTGGACGGCAGTGAGGGTAAGGCTGGGGGCGGTGTATGGATGGAGGTGATGGTGAGGCTGGATGCAGTGATGGACGGCGGTGAGGGACAGGCTGGGGGCCATGATGGACGGCCATGATGGTCTGACTGGAGGCAGTGTCTGGATGGCAAGGTTGGTCATGCTGGGTGCGGCCGTGGACAGCGGTGAGTGTCAGGCTGGGGGCAGTGTTGGATGACGGTGTGGGTGAGGCTGGGGACGGTGTGTGTACCTCGGTGAGGGTCAGAATGGGGGCAGTGCGTGGGTGGCAGTGAGGGTCAGGTTGGGGGCGGTGTATGAATGGAGGTGATGGTGAGCTTGAGGGCAGTGTTGGATGGTGGTGAGGGTCAGGCTGGGGGCGCTGTGTGGACGACGTTGAGAGTCAGGCTGGGGGCAGTGTGTGGACGGCAGTGAGAGTAAGCTGGGTGCGATTTTGGATGGCGGTGCGGGTCCGGCTGGGGATGCTGTTGGACGGCGTTGAGGGTCAGGCTGGAGGCGTTGTGTGGGCAATGTTGAGGGTCAGTCTGAGGTGGTGTTGGACGGCGGTGAGGGTCAGGCTGGGGGCGTTGTGTGGACGGCAGTGATGGTCAGGCTGGGGACGGTGTTGAATGGCAGTGAGGGTCAGGCTAGAGGTGGTGAGTGTCAGGCTGGAGGCGATGTGTGGGCGGCGGTGAGGGTCAGGCTGGATGCGGTGCGTGGATGGCGGTGAGGGTCAGGCAGGATGCGGTGCGTGAACAGTAGTGAGGGTCAGGCTGGAGGTGCTGTTGGGCGGTAGTGAAGGTCAGGCTGGGGGCGGTGTATGGACGGAGGTGAGGGTCAGGCTATGAGCAGTGTTGGACGGCGGGGAGCATCAGGCTCGGGGCAGTGATGGACGGCCTTGAAGGTCTGACAGGAGGCAGTGTCTGGATGGCGGTGATGGTCAGGCTGGGTGCGGTCGTGGTCGGCGGTGAGTGTCAGGCTGGGGGCAGTGTTGAATTTCGGTTTGGGTGAGGCTGGGAGCGGTGTGTGGAGGTTGTTGAGGGTTAGGCTGGGGACGGTATTGCATGACGGTGTAGGTGAGGCTGGGGGCGGTGTGCGGAGGTCGGTGAGGGTCAGGCTGGAGGCAGAGTTGGATGACGATTTGTGTGAGGCTGGGGCCGGTATGGGGACGATGGTGAGGGTCAAGTTGGGGGCAGTGGTGAATGACGGTTTGGGTTACGCTGGGTGCGGTGTGTGGAGGTCGGTGAGGGACAGGCTGAGGCAGTGTTGGATGATGGTGTCAGCCAGGAAGGGGACGGTGAGTGGGTGGCGGTGAGGGTCAAGCTGGGGGCGGTGTTGGACGGTTGTGGGCGACTTCTGGACGGCAGTGAGGGTCTGGTTGGGGGTGGTGTGTGGACGGCAGTGAGGTTCAGGCTGGAGGCGGTGTGTGGACGGCGGTGAGGGTTCGGCTTCAGATTGTTCGTGGACGGCAGTGAGGGTCAGGCAGGAGGTGTTGTTGAATGGCAGTGTGTGTCAGGCTGGAGGCGGTGTGTGGACGGCAGTGAGGGTCAGGCTGGAGGCGGTGTGTGGACGGCGGTGAGGGTCAGGCTTCGGACAGTTCGTTCTTGGCAGTGAGGGTCAGGCAGTAGCTATTTTGAATGGCAGTGAGTGTCAGGCTTTAGGCCGTGTGTGGACGGTGGTGAGGGTCAGGCTTCGAACGGTTCGTTTTTGGCAGTGAGGGTCTGGCAGGAGGCATTTTGAATGGCAGTGAGTGTCAAGCTGGGGGCGGTATGTGGACGGCGGTGAGGGTCAGGCTACAGGCGGGTTGTGGATTGCAGTGAAGGTCAGGCTGGGGCCGGTGTCTGGACGGAGGTGACGGTCAGGCTGTGAGCGGTATTGGATGGCAGTGAGGGTCAGACTGCAGGAACAGTTGGACGGTGGTGAGGGTCATGCGGGGGGCAGTGTGCATACGGCAGTGAGGTTCAAGCTGGGGCGGTATTGGATGTCGGTGAGTGTCAGGCTGGCGACGACGGGTGGACAGCGCTGAGAGTCAGGCTGGGGGTGGTGTGTGCACGGCAGTGATGGTCAGGCTGGGGCCGGTGTCTGGACGGAGGTGACGGTCAGGCTGTGAGCGGTATTGGATGGCAGTGAGGGTCAGGCTGGGGCGCTGTGTAGACGGTGGTGAGCGTCAGGCTGGGGGCGGCGTGTGGACAGCAGTGAGGGTCAGGGTCAGGCTGGGAGCGCTGTGTGGACGGCAGTGAGGATCAGGCTGGGGCGCTGTGTGGACGGCAGTGAGGGTCAGGCTGGAGGCGGTGTGTGGACGGCGGTGAGGGTCAGGCTTCGGACGGTTCATGGATGGCAGTGAGGGTCAGGGTGGGGCAGTGTGTAGACGGCGGTGAGGGTCAGGCTGGGGTCGGAGTGCGCATCACAGTGAGGGTGAGGCTGAGTGTGGTGTGTAGATGGCAGCGAGGTTCAGGCTGGGGTCGGTGATTCGCTGTTCATGTGTGTCAGGCGGGGGGCAGTGTTGAATGGCGGTTTGAGTGAAGCTGGGAGCGGTGTGTTGAGGTCGGTGAGGGTCAGGCTGGAGGCAGAGTTGGATGACGATTTGTGTGAGGCTGGGGCCGGTATGTGGACGACGGTGAGGGTCAGGTTGGTGGCAGAGTTGAATGACTGTTTGGGTTAGGCTGGGTGCAGTGTGTGGAGGTCAGTGAGGGTCAGACTGAGGCAGTGTTGGATAGTGGTGTCGGCCAGGCAGGGGTCGGTGAGGGGTGGCGGTGAGGGTCATGCTGGGGGCGGTGTTCCACGGTTGTGGGCGACCTTTGGACGGCAGTGAGGGTCTGGTTGGGGGCGGTGTATGGACGGAGTGAGGGTCAGGCTAGCGGCAGTGTTGGACCATGGTGAGGGTCAGGATGGGGGCGGTGAGCTTCAGGCTGGGGACGGTGTTGAATGGCGGTGAGTGTCAGGCTGGAGACGGTGATTGTCAGGCTGGAGGCGATGTGTGGACGGTGGTGAGGGTCAGGCTCGAGGTGGTGTTGGAAGGCGGTGATGGTCAGGCTGGGTGCAGTGTTGGACGGTGGTGAGGATCAGGCTGGGGGCGGTGTATGGATGGAGGTGAGTATCTGGTTGGGGGCCGTGATGGACGGCCATGAAGGTCTGACTGGAGACAGAGTCTGGATGGTCGTGATGGTCAGGCTGGGGTCAGTGTCGGATGATGGCGTGGGTGAGGCTGGGGACGGTGTGTGCACGTCGGTGAGGGTTAGAATGGGGGCGGTGTGTGGATGGCAGTGTGGGTCAGCCTGGGGTCGTGTTTCAGTGTAGGTGAGAGTCAGGCTGTCGACAGTGGGTGGACGGCAGTGTGAGTCAGGCTGAGGGTGGTGTGTGGATGGCAGTAAGTGTCAGGGTGGAGACGGTGTGTGGACAGCGATGAGGGTCAGGCTTTGGACGGTTCGTGGAAGGCAGTGAGGGTCAGGGTGGAGGCGGTGTGTGGATGGCGGTGAGGGTAAGTGTGGGGCAGTGTGTTGACAGCGATGAGGGTCAGGCTGGGGCAGAGTGCGTGTCGCAGTCAGAGTCAGGCTGGGGCGGCATGTGGACTGCAGTGAGGGTCAGGTTGGGGGGGTGTACGGACGGAGGTGAGGGTCAGGTTGATGGCGGTGTTGGATGGTGGTCAGGGTCAGGCTTGGGGCGCTGTGTGGATGGCGGTGAGGGTCAGGCTGAGGGCGGTGTGTGAACGGCAGTGAAGGTCAGGCTGGGGGCGGTGTGTGGACGGCAGTGAGGTCGGGGTGGGGGCGGTGTTTAATGGAGGTGCCGGTCCGGCTGGGGTGCTTTTGGACGGCTCTGAGGGTCAGACTGGGGGCGTTATCCGGACGTTGGTGAGGGTCAGTCTGGTGGAAGTGTGTCGACGGCAGCGTGGGTCAGGCTGGGGATGATGTTGAACGGCGGAGAATGTCAGGCAGGGGGTGGTATGTGGACGGCGGTGAGGATCAGGCTTGGGGTACTGTAAGACGTCGGTGAGTGTCAGACTGGGGGCGCTGTGTGGATGGCAGTGAGGGTCAGCCTGGGGGCAGTGTTTTAGTGTTGGTGAGAGTCAGGCTGTCGATAGTGGGTGGACGACGGTGTGAATAAGGCTGAGGGTGTGTGGATGGCAGTGAGGGTCAGGGTGGAGGCGATGTGTGGATGGCAGTGAGCATCAGGCTTTGGACGGTTCGTGGATGGCAGTGAGGGTCATGGTGGAGGCGGTGTGTGGATGACGGTGAGGGTCAGGCTGGGGGCGGGGTGCGTGTCGCAGTGTGGGTCAGGCTGGGGGCGGTGTGTGGACGGCGGTGAGGTTCAGGCTGCGGGCGGTGTTTCGGCATTTGTGTGTGTCAGACTGGAGGCAGAGTTGGATGATAGTGTCAGGCAGTGGACAGTGAATGGGTGGCGGTAAGGGTCAGGCTGGGGGGCAGTATTGGATGACGGTTTGGGTGAGGCTGGGAGCAATGTGTGGCGGTTGTTGAGGGTCAGGCTGGGGGCAGTATTGGATGACAGTGTGGGTGAGGCTGGGGGCAGTGTGCGGAGGTCAGTGAGGGTCAGGCTGGAGGCAGAGTTGGATGACGATTTGTGTGAGGCTTGTGCCTGTATGTAGATGATGGTGAAGGTCAGGTTGGGGTCAGTGTTGATTGACTGTTTGGGTTAGGCTGGGTGCGGTGTGTGGAGGTCAGTGGGAGTCAGGCTGGGGCAGTGTTGTAAGATGGTGTCGGCCAGGCAGGGGACAGTGAGTGGGTGACGGTGAGATCATCAGGGGGCGGTGTTGGACTGTGGTAGGCGACTTTTGGACTGGGGTGAGGGTCTGGTTGGGGGCAGTGTCTGGACGGAGTTGAGGGTCAGGCTGGGGGCGGAGTTGCACCGTGGTGAGGGTCAGGATGGGGGCGGTGTGTAGACGGTGGTGATGGTCAGGTTGGGGGCGTTGTGTGGACAGTGGTGAGGTTCAGGCAGGAGGCGGTGTGTGGACGGCGGTGAGGGTCAGGCTGGGTCAGTGTATGGGCGGCGGTGAGGGTCAGGCTGAGGGTGGTGTGTGGGCAGCAGTGAGGTTCAAGCTGGGTGGTGTGAGTGTGGCAGTGAGGGTCAGACTGGGGGTGGTGTTGAATGGCGGTGAAGGTCAGACTGGGAGCGGTGACAGGACGGCGTTGAGGGTCAGGCAGGAGGCGGTGTGTGGACGGTGGTGCCGGTCAGAATTCAGACCGTTCGCGGATGGCAGTGAGGGTCAGGCTGGGGATGGTGTTGGATGGTGGTGAGGGTCAGGCTGGGCGTGCTGTGTGGACGTCGCTGAGGTTCAGGCTGTTGGGCGGTCTCTGGACGGCAGTGAGGGTCAGGTTGCGGGTGGTGTATTGACGGAGGTGAGGGTCAGGCTGGAGGCGGTGTTGGATGGCGGTGAGAGTCAGACTGGGGGCGTTGTGTGGACGGTGGTGAGGGTCAGGCTGGGGCGGTATGTGGACAGCTGTGATGGTAAGGCTGGGGGCGGTGTTGGATGGCGGTGCATGTCCAGCTGGGAGGTTTGGACGGCGGTGGGGGTCAGGCTGTGGGTGTTGGATGGACGTCGGTGAGTGTCAGCCTGGGGGTGATGACGGGACGGCAGTGAGGGTCAGGCAGGAGGCGGTTTGAGCGGAAGTGAGTGTCAGGCTGGTGACGGTGCGTGGACGGCGGTAAGGGTCAGGATTCGGACGGTCCGTGGACGGCAGTGCGGGTCAGGCTGCGGCTGGTGTCTGGACGGAGGTGACGGTCAGGCTGGGAGTGGTATTGGATGGCAGTGAAGGTCAGGCTGGGACGCTGTGTAGACGGCAGTGAGGGTCAGGCTGGAGGGGCGTGTGGATGGCAGTGAGGGTCAGGTTGGGAGCGGTGTATTGACGGAGGTGAGGGTCAGGCTGGGGGCGGTGTGTGTCAGGCTGGGGGTGCTGTATGGATGGCGGTGAGGGTCAGGCTGGGGGCGGTGTGTGGACGGCAGTGAGAGTCAGGCTGGGTGCGGTCTTGGATGGCGGTGCGGGTCCGGCTGAGGATACTGTTGGACGGCGTTGATGGTCAGGCTGGGGGCGTTGTGTGGGCGTCGGTGATGGTCAAGCTGGAGGCAGTGCGTGGACTGTGGTGAGGGTCAGTCTGAGGTGGTCTTGGATGGCGGTGAGGGTCAAGCTGGGGTCGCTGTGAGGACGGCAGTGAAGGTCAGACTGGGAGTGCTGTTGGACGGTTGTGATGGTCAGGCTGGGGGCGTTGTGCGGACGTTGGTGAGGGTCAGTCTGTGGGTGATGTGTGGACGGTAGTGAGGGTCAGACTGTGGCACTGTTGGACGGCGCTGAGGTTCATGCTGGGGGCGGTGTGTGTACAGCAGTGAGCTTCAAGCTGGGGCAGTTTTGGAGGGCGGTGATGGTCAGGCTGGGGACATTGTGTGGACGGCAATGAGGGTCAGGTTTGGGACGGTGTTGAATGGCGGTGAGTGTCAGGCTGGAGGCGGTGCGTGGACGATGGTGAGGGTCAGGCTGGAGGTGGTCTATGGACGGAGATGAGGGTCAGGCTGGGTGCAGTGTTGGACGGCGGTGAGTGTCAGGCTGGGTGCCGTGATGGACGACCATGAATGTCTGACTGGAGGAAGTGTCTGGATGGCGCTGATGGTCAGGCTGGATGCGGTCGTGGACCGCGGTGAGTGTCAGATGACGATTTGGGTGAGGCTGGGAATGGTGTGTGTGCGTCTGTGAGGGTCAGACTGGGGGCAGTGTTTCAGCGTTGTTGCGAGTCAGGCTGTCGACAGTGGGTGGACAGCGGTGTGAGTCAGGCTAAGGGTGGTGTGTGGATGGTAGTGTGTGTCAGGCTGGGGGCGGTCTGATAGCTTAGATTACTTACAGTGTGAAAACAGGCCCTTGGCCCAACAAGTCCACACCGATCCGCCGAAGCGCAACCCACCCATTCCCCTACATTTACCCCTTCACCTAACAGAACGGGCAATTTAGCTTGGCCAATTCACCTGACCTGCACATCTTTGGACTGTGGGAGGAAACCGGAGCACCCGGAGAAAACCCACGCAGACACGGGGAGAATATACAAACTCCATACAATCAGTCACCTGAGTCGGGAATTGAACCCGGGTCTCTGGCGCTGTGAGGCAGCAGTGCCAACCACTATGCCACCGTGGCGTCCACGGTCGTCATGGTCAGGCTTGGGGCGGTGTGTGGACAGCGGTGAGGGTCAGGCTTGGAGCGATGTTTCGGCGTTGGTGAGGGTCAGGCTGTAGGCAGTGTCCGTTGACGGTGTGGGTGAGGCTGGGGGCGGTGTGTGGACGGCAGTGAGTGTCAGACTGTGGACGGTTTGTGGACGGCAGTGAGGGTCATGCTGGGGGTGGTTTTGGATTATGGTGTGGATGAGGCTGGGGACAGTGAGTGGGGACATTGGTGAGGGTCAGGTGGCAGCTCTGTGTGGACAGTGGTGAGGGTTCGGCTTGGGGCGGTGTTGAACAGTGGTGAGTGTCAGGTTGGGGGCGGGTGTTGGTCGGCGGTGTGGATCAGGCTGGGGGTGGTGCACATTTGGTCGGTGGTGAGGGTCAGGCTGGGGGTGGTGTTGAACAGCAGTGAAGATCAGGCTGTGTGGGCGATTGTGAGGGTCAGATTGGATGCGGTGTTGAACGGTGGTGTGGGTCAGGCTGGGGATTGTGTGTTGACTGCGGTGAAGGTCAGGCTGTTGGCATTGTGTGGATGGCGGTAAAGGTTAGGCTGGGAGCTGTGTTGAACTATGGTGAGTGTTAGGCTGGGGGCGGTGTGTGGACGGCGGTGAGGTTAAGGCTCGGGGCGGGGTTGGACAGCAGTGAGGGTCAGGCTGATGGCTGTGTGTGGGCAGCGGTGAAGGTCAGGCGGGGGTGGTGTGTGCATGACAGTGCCGGTCAGGCTGGGGGCGCTGTGTGGACAGTGGTGAGGGTCAGGCAGCGGTTGGTGTGTAGACGGCGGTAAGGGTCAGGCTGCGGGCAGTGTGGCGGCGGCGGTGAGGGTCAGGCTGGGGTCAGTGTTGTATGACAGTGTGCGCCAGGCTGGGTACGGTGTGTGTGTGGCGGTCAGGGTAAAGCTGGGGGCGGTGTTGGACGGCTGTGGGCGTTTTTTGGACGGCAGTGAGGGTGAGGCTGGTGTCGGTGTATGGACGGCGGTGAGGGTCCAGCTGAGTGTGGTGTTGCATGATGGTGAGGGTCAGGCTGGGGCGTGTTGGATGGCGGTGACAGACATGCTGGATGCGTTGTGTGGACGGCAGTGAGGTTCAGGCTGGGGCCGGTGTGTGCACGGCAGTGTGGGTCAGGCTGGGGATGGTGTTGCATTGCAGTGAGGGTCAGTCTGGGGGCCGTGTGTGGACGGCAGTGAAGGTCTGGCAGGGGGTGGTGTTGGACTGCGGTGAGGGTCAGGCTGGGGCAGTGTGTGGATGGCAGTGAGCGTCAGACTGGGGCCGGTGTTGGACGCCGTCAGACTGGACGGTGGTGAGGGTCAGGCTTAGGGCGGTGTTGGACGGCGGTGAGGGTCAGGCTGGGGACAGTGTTAGAAGGCAGTGACCGTCAGGCTGGGGTCTGTGATGGACGGTGGTGAGCGTCAGACTGGAGGCAGTCTCTGGACAGCGATGATGATCAGGCTCATTGTGGCCGTGGATGGTGGTGAGGGTCAGGATGGTGGCGGTGTTGAGCGGAAGTGAGTGTCAGGCTGGGGGCGGAGTGTGGATGGCAGTGAGGATTAAGCTGGGGGCGGTGTGTGGACGGCAGTGAGGGTCACGCTGAGGGCTGGGTTGGATGGCAGTGAGGGTCAGGCTGGGGGTGGTGTGTGGATGGTGGTGAGGGTCAAGCTGGGGGCGGTATGTGGACGGCTGTGATGGTCAGACTGGGGTTGGTGTGTTCGGCATTGTTGGTCGGCTAAGGGCGATGTGTCAGCGGCAGAGAGGATCAGACTGGGAACGGTGTGTGGATGGCAGGGAGGGTCAGGCTGGGGGCGGTGTGTGGGGACCGTGTGGATCAGCCTGGGGGCGGTGTGTGGCACGTGGATGGCAGTGAGGCTCCGCCTGAGGGCAGTGCGTGGATTGCGTTTAGGGTCATTCTGGGGGCTGTGTTGTATGGCGGTGGGGGTCAGGCTGGGGGCGGTGTTGAACGGCGGTGAAGGTCAGGCTGCGTGTGGTGTATGGACGGCAGTTTGGGTCAAGCTTGGGCGGTATTGGAAGGCGTTGCGGGTCAGGCTGGGGACGGTGTGTGGGCGGCAGTGAGGGTCAGGCTGAAGGCGGTGTTGAACGGCGGTGAGGGTCATGCTGGGGGTGTTGTTGAATGGCGGTGAAGGTCAGGGTGGGGGCGTTGCGTGGACGGTGCTGAGGGTAAGGCTGTGGACGGTGTTTGGCTTCAGTCAGGGTCAAGCTTGGGGCGGTGAGGGTCAGGCTGCAGACTGTGTGTGGACAGCAGTGAGGGTCTGGCTGGGGATGGTGAGTGGGTGGCGGAGAGGGTCAAGTCGTGGGCACATTTGGTCGGTGGTGAGGGTCAGGCTGGGGGTGGTGTTGAACAGCAGTGAAGATCAGGCTGTGTGGGCGATTGTGAGGGTCAGATTGGATGCGGTGTTGAACGGTGGTGTGGGTCAGGCTGGGGATTGTGTGTTGACTGCGGTGAAGGTCAGGCTGTTGGCATTGTGTGGATGGCGGTAAAGGTTAGGCTGGGAGCTGTGTTGAACTATGGTGAGTGTTAGGCTGGGGGCGGTGTGTGGACGGCGGTGAGGTTAAGGCTCGGGGCGGGGTTGGACAGCAGTGAGGGTCAGGCTGATGGCTGTGTGTGGGCAGCGGTGAAGGTCAGGCGGGGGTGGTGTGTGCATGACAGTGCCGGTCAGGCTGGGGGCGCTGTGTGGACAGTGGTGAGGGTCAGGCAGCGGTTGGTGTGTAGACGGCGGTAAGGGTCAGGCTGCGGGCAGTGTGGCGGCGGCGGTGAGGGTCAGGCTGGGGTCAGTGTTGTATGAC
>NC_057727.1:70930990-70941446 GCF_004010195.1 Chiloscyllium plagiosum | reverse complement strand
GGCTTGGAGCGGTGAGTGGATGGTGGTGAGGGTCAGGCTGTGGGCGTTGTGTGGACGGCGGTGAGGGTCAGGCTGGGGTTTTGTGTGGAGTGTGGTGAGAGTCAGGCTGGAGGTGGTGTGTGAATGGCGTCGAGGGTGAGGCTGGGGGTGTTGTGTGAACGACGGTGAGGGTCAGCCTGGGGGTGTTGTGTTGGCAGCGTTGAAGGTCAGGCTGGGAATGGTGGGTGGATGGCAGTGTGTGTCATGCTGGGTGCGCTGTGTGGATGGCAGTGAGGGTCAGGCTGGGGGCAGTGTGTGAACGGTGATGAGGGTCAGGCTGGGGGCGGTGTTGAACGACGATGAAGGTCATGCTGGGGGCGTGTTTTGGACAGCAGTGAGGATCAGGCTTAGGTTAGCGTTGGACGGCGTGAGGGTCAGGCTTGGGAAAGTGTTGGACGGGAGAAAGGGTCAGGCTGGAGGTGCTGTGAGAACGGTGGTGCATGTCAGGCTGAGGGGCGATGTGTGGACAGCAGTGAGGGTCAGGCTGGGGACGGTGTTGGACGGTGGTGGGGGTCAGGCTGGGGCAGGATTGGGCGTCAGTGAGAGTCAGGCTGGGAGCGGTGAGTGGACGGCAGTGAGGGTCAGGCTGGGTGCGGTAAGAGGACTGTGGTGTGGGTCAAGCTGAAGGCGGTGTGTGGACGGCGGTCAGAGTCAGGCTGGGGCCGGAGTGTGGACGGCAGTGAGGGTCAGGCTGGGAGCGGTGAGGGTATGGTGGTGAGCGTCAGGCTGTGGGCGTTGTGTGGATGGCGGTGAGGATCAGGCTTTGGGCGGTGTGTAGATGCTGGTGAGGGTCAGGCTGTAGGTTGTGTGTAGACGGTGGTGAGGATCAGGCTGGAGGCGGTGTGTGGATGGTGGTGGGAGTCAGGCTGGGGGCAGAGTGTGGACGGCAGTGAGGGTCAGGCTGGGAGCGGTGAGTGGACGGCAGTGAGGGTCAGGCTGGGGGCAGTGAGTGGACGGCAGTGAGGATCAGGCTGGGAGCGGTGAGTGGACGGCAGTGAGGGTCAGGCTGGAGACAGTGTGTGGACGATGGTGAGGGTCTGGCTTGGAGCGATGAGTGGATGGTGGTGAGGGTCAGGCTGGGGCGGTGTGTGGGCAGCGTTGAGGGTCAGGATGAGAGTGGTGGGTTGACGGCGGTGAGGGTAAGGCTGGGGGAAGTGTGTGGACGGCAGTGAGGGTCAGGCTGGAGCGGTGTGTGGATGGAGGTGAGGGTCAACCTGGGGCATTCTGTGCACGGCCGTGTGGGTCAAGCTGGAGGTGGTGTGTGGGTGGCGGTGAGGGTCAGGCTGTGGGCAGTTTGTGGACAGCGGTGAGCATCAGGCTGGGGATGGTGTGTGAACGGTGGTGAGGGTCAGACTGGGGTAGTGTGTGGAAAGCAGTGAGGGTCAGGCTGGGGGCGGTGTTGAACGGCAATGAGGGTCATGCTGAGGGCGTGTTTTGGACGGGAGTGAGGTTCAGGCTGGGGGTTGCTTTGGACGGCGGTGAGGGTCAGGCTGGGGGGCGGTGGTGAGCGTCAGGCTTGGGACAGTATTGGATGGCAGTAAGGGTCAGGCTAGGGGTGGTGTTTGAAAAGGACTGAGGATCCGGCTGAGGGCGTTGTTGAACAGAGGTGAGGGTCATGCTGGTGGCGTGTTTTGGACGGCAGTGACGTTCAGGCTGGGTTCGGTGTGTGAACAGTATTGAGGGACAGGCTGGGGATGGTGTGTGGATGGCAGTGAAGGTCAGGCTGGGAGCAGTGTTGGACGGCAATGGGGGTCTGGTTGGGGGTGGTGTGTGGACCGCGGTGCGGGTCAGGCTTGGGGGCGATTTGTGGAGAGCAGTGAGGGTCAGGCTATGGACGGTGTTGGGGGTCAGGCTAGGGACGGTGTTGGACGGTGGTGTGGGTCAGGCTGGGGGCGACAGTGGGCGTCAGTGAGAGACAGGCTGGGAGCGGTGAGTGGACAACAGTGAGGGTCAAGCAGAAGACGGTGTATGGACGGTGGTGAGGGTCAGGCTGGGAGTGCTGAGTGGATGGTGGTGAGGGTCAGGCTGTGGGCATTGTGTGGACGGCGGTGAGGATCAGGCTTTGGGCGGTATGTGGATGTTGGTGAGGGTCAGGCTGGGGTTTTTGTGTGGATGGTGGTGAGGGTCAGGCTGCAGGTGGTGTGTGGATGGCAGTGAGGGTCAGACTGGAGGCGGAGTGTGGATGGCAGTGAAATTCAGGCTGGGAGTGGTGAGTGGACGGCAGTGAGGGTCAGGCTGGGAGCGGTGAGTGGACGGCGGTGAGGTCCAGTCTGTGGGCGGTGTGTGGATAGTGGTGAAGGTCAGGCTGGAGATGGTGTGTGGACGGCGGTGAGAGTCAGGCAGTTGGGCAGTGTGTGGACAGCGGAGAGGGTCAGGCTGGGAGTGATGAGTGGATGGCGATGAGTGTCAGACTATGGACGGTGTGTGTTCGGCGGCAAGGGTCAGTCTGGGGGTGTTGTGTGGACGACAGTGAGGGTCAGGCTGGGGGTGTTATGTGGATAGCAGTGAGGGTCAGGATGTGGGCAGTGTGTGGACAGTGGTGTCAGGCTGGGGATGGTGTGTGAATGGTGGTGAGGGTCTGTATGTAGAAAGCAGTGAGGGTCAAGCTGCGGGCGGTGTTGAACGGCTGTGAGGGTCATGCTGGGGGAGTGTTTTGGATGGCTGTGAGGTTCAGGCCTGGGGTGGCCTTGGACGGTGGTGAGCGTCAGGCTGGGGACGGTGGTGAGAGTCAGGCTTGGGACAATGTTGGACGGCAGTGAGGTTCAAGCTGGGTGTGGTGTGTGAACGGTGTTGAGGGTCAGGCTGCGAGCGGTGTTGGACGGCAATGGGAGTCAGGGTAGGGGCGGTGTTGGATGGTGGTGAAGGTCAGGCTGTGAATGGTGTGAGGACTGCGGTGAGGATCAGGCTGGGGGTGCTGTTGGATGGCAGTGAGGGTCAGGCTGGGGGTGGTGTTGGACAACGGTGTGGGTCTGGATGGGGGGGGTTTTGGGCGGTGGGGAGGGTCAGGCTAGGGACTGTGTTGGACGACGGCGTGGGTCAGGTTGGGGGCAGTGTGTGGATGGCACTGAGGGTCAGGCTGGGGCGGTGTGTAGATGGCAGTGAGGGTCAGGCTGGGTTGGTGTGTGGACGGTCGTGATTGTCAGGCTGGGACAGTGTTGGATGGTGTGAGGGTCAGCTGGGGGCAGTGGTGAGACTCAGGGTGGGGGCAGTGTTGGACAGCAGTGAGGGTCAGGCTATGGGCGGTGAGGGTCAGTTTGGAGGGTCAGGATGGGGGCAGTGTGTGGACGGTGATGAAGGTCAGGCTGGGGGCAGTGTGTGTGTGGTGGTGAGGGTCAGGCTGACGATTGTGTAGAACGGTGGTGAGGTCAAGCTGGGTGTGGTGACGGCAGGCTGGGTTCATTGTTGGGCAACGGTGAGGGTCAGGCTGGGGGCAGTGTTGGACGGCAGTGAGGGTCAGGCGAAGGGCAGTGAGGGTCAGGTTGGCGGTGGTCAGGGACAGGTTGGGGGCAGTGTGTCGACAGTGGTGATAGTCAGGCTGGGTGCAGTAGGTGGACGGGAGTGAGGGTCAGGCTGGGTCCGGTGTTGTGGATGGCAGTGAGGATCGGACTGGTGTGGTGTGTGGACGGCGGTGAGGTTCAGGCTGGGGACGGAGTGTGGATGACGGTGAGAGTCAGGCTGTAGGTGGTGTGTGGATGGCGGTGAGTGTCAGGTTGGAGATGGTGTTGTACGGCGGTGGGGGTACGGGTGGGGGCCGTGTGTGAACGGCGGTGAGTTTCATGCTGGGGCGGTGTTGGACAGTGGTGTGGGTCAGGCTGGAGGCCGTGTTGGATGACGGTGAGTGTCAGGATGGGGTCAGTGTGTGGACGGTGACGAAGGTCAGGCTGGGGGCAGTGTGTGAGTGGTGGTGAGCGTCAGGCTGGCAATTGCGTAGAACGGTGGTGAGGTCAAGCTGGGGGTGGTGACGGCAGGCTGGGGTCATTGTTGAGCAACGGTGAGGTCAGGCTCGGTACCGTGTAGGACGTCAGTGACGGTCAGGCTAAGGGCAGTGAGGGTCAGGTTGGGAGTGGTGAGGGACAGGTTGAGGGCAGTGTGTGGACAGTGGTGATAGTCAGGCTGGGGGCAGTAGGTGGACGGCGGTGAGGGTCAGGCTGAGGCGGTGTGTGGACAATGGTGAGGGTCAGGCTGGGGGCGGTGCGTGGACGGCGGTGAGGGCAAGGCTGGGAACAGTATGTGGACGGCAGAGTGGGTCAGGCTGTGGACGGAGTGCTGAACAGCAGTGAGGGACAGGTTGGGGGCAGTGTGAGAATGGTGGTGAGTTTCACGCTGGGAGCCATGGGTTGCCGGCGGTGAGGGTCAGGCTGGTGTAGTGTGTGCAGGGCGGCGATCGTCAGGTTGGGGGCGGTGTGTAGATGGCGGTGAGGGTCAGGTTGGGAACGGTGTGTGGATGGCAGAGTGGGTCAGGCTGTGAGCAGAGTGTGGACGGTGGTGAGGGTCAGGCTGTGGGTAGTGTATGAACGGCGGTGAGGGTCAGGCTGGGGGTGTGCTTTGAACAGCAGTGAGGGTCAGGCTGGGGGCGGTGTGTGAACAGTGGTGAGGGTCAGTCTGACGGCGGAATTTGGACGACAGTGAGGGTCAGGCTGTGGGTGGTGTGTGGAGCGTGGTGAAGGTCAGGCTGGGGGCGTGTGTGGAGGGCAGTGAGGTTCATGCTTGTGGCAGCGTTGCACAGCGGTGGGGCAACGGGTGGGGGCAGTGTGTGGACGGCGTTGAGTTCCATGCTGTGGGCGATGTTCGACGTTGGTGTTGGTTGGTGGTGTTGGTCAGTCTGGGACGTTGTGTGGATGGCGGTGAGAGTCAGGCTGAGGAATGGTGAGGTTCAGGCTGGGGGCAATGAGGGTCAGACTGGGGCGTTGCTGGGCAGCGTTGAGGGACTGTCTGGGTGCGGTGTGTGAACAGCAGTGAAAGTCGAAGTTGGGGGCGGTGTGTGGATAGTAGTGAGGGTCAGGCTAGGGTGTGTTGGACGGTGGTTGGAATCAGTCTGTGGGCGGGAGTGGGTGTCGGTGAGGCTCAGACTGGAGACAGTGCGTGGATGTCGGTGATGATCAGGCTGGGGCTGTATGTGGACTGAGGTGTGGGTCAATCTGGAGGCGGTGTGTGGACGGTGGTGAGGGTCAGGTTGGAGGCGGTGTGTGGATGGTCATGAGGGTCAGGCTGGGGGCAGTGTGTGAACAGCGGTGAGGGTCAGTCTGAGGGCGGTATTTGGACGACAGTGACGGTCAGGCTGGGGGTGGTGTGTGGAGGGTGGTGAAGTTCAGGCTGGGGGCATGTGTGGAGGGCGGTGAGGTTAATGCTTATGGCGGCGTTGTAGGGCGGTGGGGCAACGGGTGGGGGCAGTGTGTGGACGGCGTTGAGTGTCATGCTGTGGGCGATTTCAGACGTTGGTGTTGGTTGGTGGTGTTGGTCAGTCTGGGGGCGTTGTGTGGACGGCGGTGAGCGTCAGGCTGGGAGTGGTGAGGTTCAGGCTGAGGGCAGTGAGGGTCAGACTGGGGGCTTGCTGGGCAGCGTTGAGGGTCAGGCTTGGTGCGGTGAGTGAACAGCAGTGAGGGTCGAGGTTGGGGGCGGTGTGTGGGTAGCAGTGAGGGTCAGTCTAGGGGGTGTCGGACGGTGGTAGGAGTCAGTCTGGGGGCGGGATTCAGCGT
This sequence comes from Chiloscyllium plagiosum, assembly GCF_004010195.1. Classification (NCBI taxonomy): domain Eukaryota; kingdom Metazoa; phylum Chordata; class Chondrichthyes; order Orectolobiformes; family Hemiscylliidae; genus Chiloscyllium; species Chiloscyllium plagiosum. The sequence goes on along the minus strand of NC_057727.1, from coordinate 70,935,711 downwards.
CAGTGAGGCTCAGGCTGGGGACAGTGCGTGGATGTCGGTGAGGGTCAGACTGAGGGTGGTGTGTGGATGGCGATGAGGGTCAGGCTGTGGGCAATATGTGGACAGCGTTGAGAATCAGATTGGGGCGCTGTGTAGTCCGCAGTGAGGGCCAGCTGGGGGCGGTGTTGAATGGTGGTGAGGGTCAGGCTGGGTGCAGTATTGCGTGGTGGTGGGGCTCAGGCTGGGGGCACTGTGTGGACGGCGGTGAGGGTCAGGCTGGGGACAGTGCGTGGATGTCAGTGAGGATCAAGCTGGGGCGGTGTGTGGACTGGGGTGTGGGTCAATCTGGAGGCAGTGTGTGGACGGTGGTGAGGATCAGGTTGGAGGCGGTGTGTGGATCTTGGTGAGGGTCAGGTTTGGGGCAGTGTTGGACGGCGGTGAGTGTCAGGCTGGGAATGGTGAGTTGATGGTGGTGAGGGTCAGACTGAGGGTGGTGTGTGGATGGCGGTGAGGGTCAGGCTGTGGGCAGTATGTAGACAGCGTTGAGGGTCAGATTGGGGGCAGCGTGTAGTCAGCTGTGAGGGCCAGCTGAGGCGGTGTTGAATGTTGGTGAGGGTCAGGCTGGGTGCAGTGCTGGATAGTGGTGGGGCTCAGGTCCGGGGCAGTGGGTGGACGGCGGTGAGAGTCAGGCAGGGGGCAGTGTGTGCATGGCGGTGCGGGTCATGCTGGGGTGGTGATGAATGGTTCTGAAGGTCAAGTTGGGGTCAGCGAGGGTCAGGCGGGGGCCGTGAAGTTCAGACTGGGGGCGTTGTTGGGCAAAAGTGAGCGTAAGGCTGGGGGGGCAGTGTGTGAACGGCGGTGAAGGTCAGGCTGGGTGCGGTGTGTGGACAATGGTGAGGGTCAGGCTGGGTGTGGTGTGTGGATGGCAGTGAGGATCGGGCTCGGAGCGGTGTGTGGATGGCGGTGAGGTTCAGGCTGGGGACGGAGTGTGGATGACGGTGAGAGTCAGGCTGTAGGTGGTGTGTGGGTGGCGGTGGGTGTCAGGTTGGAGGTGGTGTTGTACGATGGTGGTGAGTGTCAGGTTGGAGATGGTGTTGTACGGCGGTGGGGGTACGGGTGGGGGCCGTGTGTGAACGGCGGTGAGTTTCATGCTGGGGCGGTGTTGGACCGTGGTGTGGGTCAGGCTGGAGGCCGTGTTGGATGACGGTGAGTGTCAGGATGGGGGCAGTGTGTGGACGGTGATGAAGGTCAGGCTGGGGGCAGTGTGTGTGTGGTGGTGAGGGTCAGGCTGGCGATTGTGTAGAACGGTGGTGAGGTCAAGCTGGGTGTGGTGACGGCAGGCTGGGTTCATTGTTGGGCAACGGTGAGGGTCAGGCTGGGGGCAGTGTTTGACGGCAGTGAGGGTCAGGCTAAGGGCAGTGAGGGTCAGGTTGTGGGTGGTCAGGGACATGTTGGGGGCAGTGTGTCGACAGTGGTGATAGTCAGGCTGGGGGCAGTAGTTAGACGGGAGTGAGGGTCAGGCTGAGGCGATGTGTGGAACATGGTGAGGGTCAGGCTGGGGGTGGAGCATGGACGGCGGTGAGGGCAAGTCTGTGAACAGTGTGTGGACGGCAGAGTGGGTCAGACTGTGCGCGGAGTGTTGGACGGCAGTGAGGGACAGGTTGGGGGCAATGTGTGAATGGTGGTGAGGGTCAGGCTGGGAGCCGTGGGTTGCCGGCGGTGTGGGTCAGGCTGGTGTGGTGTGTGCACGGCGGCGAACGTCAGGTTGCGGGCGGTGTGTGGATAGTAGAGTGGGTCAGGCTGTGAGCAGAGTGTGTACGGCGGTGAGGGTCATTCTGGGGGCGGTGTGTGGACAGCATTGAGGGTTTCCCTGGGGACGGTGTTGATCGGCAGTACAGGTCAGGCTGGGGGCGTGCTTTTTCGACAGCAGTGAGGGTCAGGCCGTGGGCGGTGTGTGAACAGCGGTGAAGGTCAGACTGAGGGCGGTATTTGGACGATAGTGAGGGTCAGGCTGGGGGTGGAGTGTGGAGGGTTGTGAAGATCAGGATGGGGGCATGTGTAGATGGCGGTGAGGTTCATGATTGTGGCGGCGTTGTACAGCGGTGGGGCAACGGATGGGGGCAGTGTGTGGACGGCGTTGAGTTTCATGCTGTGGGCAATGTTAGACGTTGGTGTTGGTTGGTGGTGTTGGTCAGTCTGGGGGCGTTGTGTGGACGGCGGTGAGCCTCAGGCTGGGAGTGGTGATGCACAGGCTGGGGGCAGTGAGGGTCCGACTGGGCGTTGCTGGGCAGGGTTGAGGGTCAGGCTGGGTGCGGTGTGTGAACAGCAGTGAGGGTCGAGGTGGGGGGCAGTGTGTGGGTAGCAGTGACGGTCAGGCTAGGGGAGTGTTGGACGGTGGTAGGAGTCAGTCTGGGGGCGGGACTGGGCATCGGTGAGGCTCAGGCTGGGGACAGTGCGTGGATGTCAGTGAGGATCAGGCTCGGGCGGTGTGTGGACTGAGGTGTGGGTCAATCTGGAGGCGGTGTGTGGACGGTGGTGAGGGTCAGGTTGGAGGCGGTGTGTGGATGGTCGTGAGGGTCAGGCTGGGTGCAGTGTGTGGACAGCGGTGAGTGTCAGGCTAGGAGTGGTGAGTGGATGATGGTGAGCGTCAGAATGGAGGTGGCGTGTGGGTGGCGGTGAGGGTCAGGGTGCAGGCAGTGTGTGGACAGTGTTGAGGGTCAGATTGGGGGCGGTGTGTAGTCGGCGATGAGGGCCAGCTGGGGCGGTGTTGAATGGTGGTCAGGGTCAGGCTGGGTGCAGCGTTGGGTGGTGGTGGGGCTCAGTCTGGGGGCAGTGTGTGGACGGCGGTGAGGGTCAGGCTGGGGACAGTGCGTGGATGTCAGTGAGGATCAGGCAGGGGCAGTGTGTGGACTGAGGTGTGGGTCAATCTGAAGGCGGTGTGTGGATCGTAGTGAGGGTCAGGCTGGGGGCAGTGTATGGATGGCGGTGAGTGTCAGGCTGGGAGTGGTGAGTGGATGGTAGTGAGAGTCAGACTGAGGGTGGTGTGTGGATGGCAGTGAGGGTCAGGCTGTGGGCAGTGTGTGGGCAGCGTTGAGGGTCTGGTTGGGGGCGGTGTGTAGTCGGCGGTGAAGGCCATCTGGGGGCGGTGTTGAATGGTGGTGAGGGTCAGGCTGGGTGCAGCGCTGGGTGGTGGTGGGGCTCAGGTCGGGGGCCGTCTGTGGACGGAGTTGAGGGTCAGGCTGGGGGCGGTGTTTGTATGGCGGTGAGGGTCATGCTGTGGGTTGTGATGAATGTTGCTGAAGGTCAAGTTGAGGGCAGCGAGGGTCAGGCATGGGGCAGTGAAGGTCAGACTGTGGGCGTTGTTGGGCAGCAGCGAGCGTAAGGCTGGGGGGCAGTGTGTGAACGGCGGTGAGGGGCAGGCTGGGGACGGTGTTGAACGGCGGTTAGGGTCAGGCTGGGTGTGGTGTGTGGATGGCGGTGTTTGTCAGGCTAGTGGCGGTGTTTGGGCAGCGGAGGATTAGGCTGGGGTTAGTGTGTGGACTGCGGTGAGGATCAGGCTGTGGGCGGTGTTGGACGGATGGTCCGGGTCAGGCTGGGGGTGCACTGGGGATGGCGGTGACGGTCAGACTTCGGGTGGTACGTGGAAGAGAGTGAAGATCAGGCTGAGGGCGGTGTGTGGACGTGGTGGTGGTCAGGCTGAGGGTGGTGTGTAGATGGCGGTGAGCGGGAGGCTGGGGGCCGTGTGTTCGACGTCGATGAGGGTCAGGCTTAGGGCGGTGTGTTAGACGGCGGTGAGGGTTAGGCTGAGGGTGGTGTGTGGACAGCCATGGGGTCATGCTGGGGTTTGTGTGTGTTCGGAGGTGAGGGTCAGGCTGGGGGCAATGCGCGATCAGGCTGATGGCGGTGTGTTGGACGGCAGTGAGGGTCAGGCTGTGGACAGTGTTGGATGGCAGTGAGGGTCAGGCTGGGGGCGGTGTGTGGACGGTGGCAGGGGTCAGGCTTGGGGCAGTGTGTGGATGGCGGTGGGGTTCAGGCTTAGGGCAGTGTGTTGATGGCAGTTAGGGTCAGGCTGGGTGCAGTGATGGACAGCAATGAGGGTCAGGATGGAGGCGGTGTGTGTACAGCAGTGAGGGTCAGGCTGAGGGTGGTGTGTGGATGGAGGTGAGGGTCAGACTGGTGGTGGCATGTAGACGGCAGTGGTGGTCAGGCTGGGGGCGGTATGTGGACTGCGGTGTGGGTCAGGCTGGGGGAGGTGTTGAACAGCGGTGAAGGTCAGGCTTGGGGTGGTTTTGGACGGCGGTGAGGGTGAATATTGGGGCGGTCTGTGGACGGCGGTGGGGTACAGACTGAGGGCGGTGTGTGGACGGCGGTGGTGGTCAGGCTTGGATCAGTGATAGACAGTGGCGTGGGTCAGGCTGGGGGTGGTGAGTGGACGGCGGTGATGGTCAGGCTTGAGGCAGTGTGTAGACGGCAGTGATGGTCAGGCTGGGGGTGGTGTTGGATGGCGGTGCAGGTCAGGCTAGTGGTGGTGTGTGGACGGCAGTGAGGGTCAGGCTGGTGTTGGTGTATGGACGGTGGTGAGGGTCAGGCTGGGGGCGGTGTGTGGACGGCAGTGGTGGTCAGGCTTAGGTCAGTGCTAGACGGTGGCGTGGGTCAGGCTGGGGGTGGTGAGAGTACGGCGGTGATGGTCAGGCTTGGGGCAATGTGTAGACGGCAGTGATGGTCAGGCTGGGGGCGGTGTT
>NC_057727.1:70906415-70928014 GCF_004010195.1 Chiloscyllium plagiosum | reverse complement strand
CAGTGAGGGTCAGTCTGGGGGCAGTGTGAGGACGGTGTTGAGTGTCAGGCTGGAGGCGCTGTGTGGGCATCAGTGACGCTCAGGCTGGTGGGTGTGTGTGGACGGTGGTGAGGGTCAGCCTGGGAGCGCTGTGTGGATGGCAGTGAGTGTCAGGCTGGAGGTAGGGTTTGGACGGAAGTGAGGGTCAGGCTGGTGGGTGTGTGTAGACGGTGGTGAGGGTCAGCCTGGGAGCGCTGTGTGGATGGCAGTGAGGGTCAGGCTGGGGGTGGTGTTGGATGGCAGTGAGGGTCAGGCTGGGGGTGGTATGTGGACGGTGGTGTGGGTCAGGGTGGGGGCAGTGTGTGGACGGTGTTGAGTGTCAGGCTGGGGCCGGTGTGTGGATGGCAGTGGAGTTCAGGCTTGGGGTAGTGTATGGACGATGGTGGGTGTGAGGCTTTGGGCGGTGTGTGGACGGCAGTGGGGGTCAGGCTTGGTGCGGAGTGTGGACACAATGTGATACTTTCTGACTCTCTCTGACACACTTTAAAACAGACTGTGACACCCTATGACACTCGCTAACACACTGTGACACCTCTGACCGACTGTGACACTCTCTGACACATGGTGACATGCTCTGAGACACGATGTGACACTTTCTGAATCTCTATGACTCTCTGAGACACACTGTTGCACTCTCTGACCCCCTCTGACACTCTCTAACTGACGGTGACCCTCTCTGAGACAAACGCTGACCCTCTCTGACACTCTCTGAGAAATAGTATGACTCAATGTGACACGCTCTGACTCTCTCTGACACCCTCTGAAATACGCTGTAACCCTCTCTGACAGAATGTGACATACAGTGACACTCTCTGACAAACTATGACACACTGTGACATCCTATGACTTTGTCTGACTCTCTCAGCGGCACACTGTGACTCTCTCTGACAGAGTGTGACACACTCTGACCCTCTCTGAGACAGACTGTGACACTCTATGACCCTCTCTTAGATACACTGTGACACTCTCTGACAGACTGTGACCTTCTCTGAAACAAACTCTGACACTCTCTGAGACACACTGTGACACTCTCTCACTCTTTCTGTCAGTCTCTGAGACACACTGTAACACACTGTGACAGACTGTGACCGTCTCTGAAACAAACTCTAACCATCTCTGACTCTCTCTGAGACATACTATGACACTCTCTGATTCTCTCTGAGGCACAATAGGATACACTGTGACGCTCTCTGACGATTTCTGACTGTCTCGGAGACACACAGTGCCACTCTCTGACAGACTGTGACACACTGTGACACTCGCTGACTCTCTCTGGCACTCTCTGAGACACACAGCGACAATCTCTAACTCTCTCTGAGACACACACTGATACTCTCTGACTCTCTGAGACACACAGTGATACGCTCTGACACACTGTCACACTCTCTGACACACTGTGACAACCTCTGATACACTGTGACACTCTGAGACAAACTGTGACACTCTCTGACTCTTTCTGACACACTATAAGAAACACTGCCAAACTCTCTGGCTCTCTCTGACACTCTGAGACACACTGTGAAACAGTGACCATTTCTGACACTCTCTGAAACACACTGCGACACTCTCTGACAAACTGTGACACTCGCTGACTCTCTATGACACTCTCTAAAACACACTGTGACACGGTATGACACTTCTTGACTCTCTCTGACATTCTCTGAGACCCACGTGACACTCTCTGTCTCTCTCTGAGACACATTGTGACTCTCTCTGACAGACTATGACACACTGCGACACTCTCTGACAATCTCTGAGACACTGCCGGAGACGCACAATGACACCCTCTGAGGCACACTGTGACACTCTCTGTGTCTCTCTGACCGATGGTGAGACACTGAGACACACTGTGACACACTCTGACCAACAGTAACACACTGTAACGCTCCTTGACAGACAGTGACACACTGCGACTCTCTCTGAAACAGACTGTGACACTTTCTGACACTCTCTGAGGCACACTGTGACACCCTCTGACAGATTGTGACACACTGTAACAATCTCTGACATTCTCTGACACTCTCTTGGACACATTGCGACACTCTGACTCTCTATGACACTGTCTGAGACACACTGTGACACTCTCTGACTCTCTCTGACACTGTCTGAGACAAATTATGACACTCTCTGACACTCTCTTACCGACTTGAAACACTAAGACACACCATGACACACTCTGACCCTCTTTGACACTCTCTGAAACACACCGTGACACTCACTGATCGATTGTGACACAGTGTGACACTTTGTGTCTCTCTCTCTGACACTCTCTGAGACCCCCGTGACACTCTTTGACGCTCTCTGAGACACACTGTGACACTCTCTGACAAACTCTGACACCCTCTGTCTCCCTCGCTCTGAGACACTGTGGACACTCTCTGGCTCTCGCTGAGACACTGTGCCACTCTCTGAGACAGACCGTGACACTCTCTGAGACACACCGTGAAAAACTTCTCTGACACTCTGTGACACAGTCTGACAGACTGTGACAAACTGTGACATTCTTTGACACTCTCTGAGACACACTGTGACACACTCTGACTCTCTCTGACATTCTCTGTCCGACTGTGAGACGCTGAGACACACTGACACTCTCTGACATTCTCTGAGACATACTGTGCCACTCTCTAACACACTGTAACGCTCTATGACTTTCTCTGAGACACGCTGTGACACTCTCTGACAGACTGTGATGCCCTGTGACACATTCTGACAATCTCTGAGACATGCTGTGACACTCTCGGCCTCTCTCTGACACTGCCTGAGACACAGTGTGACACCCTCTGACATTCTCTGACACTGTCTGACCGACTGTGAGAGACTGAGACACACTGTGACACTCTCTGAGACATACCGTGACACACTCTGACCTTCTTTGGCGCTCTCTGAGACAGACTGTGACACTCTCTGAGATACACTGTGACACTCTCTGACACTCTGAGACACGCATTGATACTCTCTAACTCTCTCTGAGACATACAGTGATGCTCTCTGTCTCTTTTTGAGACACACTGTGACACTTTCTGACACACTGTGACACTCTGAGACACACTATGACACTCTCTGACTCTTTCTGACACACTATGAGAAACATTGCCAAACTCTCTGACTCTCTCTGACACTCTTTGAGACACGCGGTGACACACTCTGACGCTCTCTGACACTCTCTGAAACACACTGTGACACTATCTGACAGACTGTGACATTCTCTGACTCTCTCTGACACTGTCTGAGATATACTATGACACTTTCTGATAGACTGTGACACAGTGTGACACATTTCGACTCTCTCTGACCCTCTCTGAGACTTACGTGACACTCTCTGACACTCTTTAAGACCCATGTAACTCTCTCTGACACTCTCTGAGACTCACATGACACTCTCTGACACTCTATGAGATATACTGTGCAATTCTCGAACACACTGAAACACTTTTTGACCCTCTCGGAGACACACTGTGACACTGTCCGACAGACTGTGACAGACTGTGACAATCTCTGACATTCTCTGACACTGTCTGAGACATACTGTGACACTCGCTGACTCTCTCTGACACTCTCTGACCCACTGTTAGACAGTGAGACACACTGTGACACTCTCTGACCGACACTGACAACTGTGACACTCTCTGAGACATACTGTGACACACTCTGACCCTCTTTGACACTCTCTGAAACACACTGTGGCACTCTCTGATTTACTGTGACACATTGTGACACTTTCTGACACTCTCTGACACACTCTGAGACCCACGTGACACTCTCTGACACTCTCTGAGACATACTGTGCCACTCTCGAACACACGGTGACACTTTATGACCCTCTCCAAGATACACTGTGGCACTCTCTGACTGTCTCTGAGACACACTGTGACATTCTCTGACCCTCTCTGACACTCGCTGAAACACACTGTGACACTCTCTGACACTCCCGTACACTGTCTGAAACACACTGTGACACTCTCTGACAGACAGTGACACACTGGGACACTCTGACACTCTAACTGTCTCTGAGACACACTGTGACATTCTCTGACCCTCTCTGACACTCGCTGAAATACACTGTGACACTCTCTGACTCTCTATGACAGTCTCCGACACTCCCTTACACTGTCTGAGACACACTGTGACTCTCTCTGACAGACTGTGACACAGTGAGACACTCTCTCTGTGACTCTCTCTGACACTCTCTGAGACACACTGTGATACTCTCTGACTCTCTCTGAGACAGTGTGACACTCTCTGGCACATTCTGACACTGTCTGACTCTCTCTCTCTGACACACTGTGACAATCTCTGACACACTGTAACAATCTCTGACACACTGTGACAGTCTCTGTCTCTCGGAGACACACTGTGACACTCTCTGACAGACTGTTACACACGTGACACTCTCTGACTCTCTCTGACCCTCTCTGCCACCCTCTGACTCTATCTGAGACAGACTGTGACACGCTCCGACAGACTGTGACAGACCATGACACTCTCTGACTCTCTCTGACACTCTCTGAGACACACAGTGATACTCTCTGACTCTGTCTGAGACACAGTGTGACGCTCTCTGACACACTGTGACAATCTCTGACACACTGTAACACTCTCTGGCACTCTGTAACACACTGTGACACTCTCTGGCCGACTGTGAGATACTGTGACACTCTCTGCGACACACTATGACATACTCTGCCCCTCTCTGACACTTTCTGAAACACAATGTGGCACTCTCTGACTCTCTGACTCTCTTTGAAGCACACTGTGACACCCTCTCACAGACTGTGACACAGTGAGACACTTTGTGACTCTCTCTGACACTCTCTGAGACCCACGTGACACTCTCTGACTCTCTCTGAGACATACTGTGACTCTCTCTGACAGACTGTGACACACTGCGACACTCTCTGACAATCTCTGACACTCTCTGAGACACACAGTGATACTCTCTGACTCTGTCTGAGACACAGTGTGACGCTCTCTGACACACTGTGACAACCTCTTACACACTCTGAAACACACTGTGACACTCTCTGACTCTCTCTGACAGTCTGTAACACACTGGGACACTCTCTGGCCGACTGTGAGACATTGTGACACTCTCTGAGACACACTGTGACATACTCTGTCCCTCTCTGACACTTTCTGAAACAAAATGTGGCACTCTCTGACTCTCTCTGACATTCTCTGAAGCACAGTGTGACACCCTCTCACAGACTGTGACACAGTGTGACACTTTTTGACTCTCTCTGATAATCTCTGAGACCCACGTGACACTCTCTGACTCTCTCTGAGACATACTGTGCCACTCTTACACACTTTGACACTCTGTGACAGGCTGTGACATACTGTGACACTTTTTGACTCTGTATGAAACACTCTGTGACACTCTCTGACTCTCTGAGACACACCGTGACACTCTGACACACTGTGACATTCTCTAACTCAATCCCTGACACACTGTGACAATCTCTGACACACTGTGACACCCAGTGAGACCCTGTGACACTTTCCGACACTGTGAGTCACACTGTGACACTCTCTGAACACACTGTGACTGTAATAGAAAGTTGTCAATTTTCTGTGAAGTTAATTATCCATTTATTTTGAAGTTTAAAGAGAATGCTTTGTTTAAATCAATGCTGTGCTGAGCTTTGTAAACGATGCTTTGATGAAGGGTTGCAGTTAACTTCTCTCTGTTTGAATTCTGTAAGCATTCAACTCAACCTTGTGATAGTCGAACTCAGTGAAAGCTGAAGAACTGTTGTGTCTAGCACCAGGGGATAACAGGACAACAACTTGAGGTTTCCCAGTCCTGCCCTTGAGAGTGTGATAAGGACCGTTATAAGGCAGGTGTCTGTGTAAATGTTTCGGTACTCATTGCATTGAGGCATCTGACTCGGTGTAATGGGTCAAACATTCAAAAATTTTTAATGAAAACACTTGCTTTGCTCTTGCTAATTATTGAGTAAAGTCGATTTAATTTCCTCGACAGTAAACTGAGGGGCTCGTCCTGGGACCCCACGACTGGGTGAGTTTCTGAAGATTCCCAGGAGGCGCAGGCGCCAGCGCATAGAAGGTCTTTCACTTCATCCCTAGCGCAGAATTGGTCTTTTTGCGTGAGACGACTGGAAATCTGTGGATTGTCCTAGCACCAGGGTTTCATTCAAATAAGGTCGGGTAAAAGTCGTGGGATACGTATTCCTACATAGGGAGTCATTCTAAGAGAATACAGACAGCAGGTTCAGTGAACTCTCGCATGGTATTAGAGTAACACCCCAAGGGAAGGGGATTGCTGTCTCAAGAGTGTTTAGGAGACAGCAAGGTTAAGGCTGGTTTTAGACTTGGAACCATCATTGGCTGCGTTGGACTCGCCTAAGACGTACCAGATTGCTTTGTTTACGAAAACCAAGGCCTTGAGGTGGCCGCGCTCAATGCGAGAGGGGACCTCCGGAGGTAAAAGCAAGTCAAAAGGGAATAGATAATGGTGGCGTGAGAGAGAGACAGAGAGAAAGAGAGAGAGAGAGAGAGAGAGAGAGAGAGAGAGATTAACACTTTTCCAGTTACACTAAAAACAGGCTCCAACAAGAGAAAGCAAAGGGAGAGTCCACACAGGATTTGAAATGGCCAACCAAAAATACAAACATGCTAAATAATTATTGCCCAGAATGTGTAAATCAGTTAGAATTTCGGTTTATGGAACGTGGTTTTCCGGAGGGAGGAAGTTTTAGTAAAAGACAGCTGGAAATATTAAGGTCGAGGTAGGAGGAGACAGAGAAGGAGAAAATGAAGGGAAAAAATAAAACCTGTGAATGGGAGTGCTTATAGTATGTGGAAGACCGAGGCTGATATCAGAGAAAGGAAATCTGAAGTAAAGGATAGATCAAATACACGTACAACCACCAGTGCACATGCAGACTCGTGCGGAAAACAACCTAACAAAGCTGTACAGTGTCGTAAGTCTGTTTCAGACACTGACCTTGATCACTGCCCTCCGAGACATGCAGCCCCCTACGAGATTCACCTGGTGAAAGTTCCACGTCAGCGGCCACCGCCTCTGGGCCTGCTGGATCACCGATAGCACACCATGCCCGCAACAGACTGAAGCAAGAAGCCCAAAAGAAGGATGACCACTCCAAGATGGAACGGCATCCAAGGCCTGTCCGCGATCAACCCCCGATGGATGATGAGTCAGATGGTGATGGTACTGGAGTACGATAATCTAACCAGGTCGTTCGGCAAGCCCCAATGCTTGAAGTTGCAGGTCCAGAAGGGCGCCCAGCGTTGGCCCACCAGCCATGGACCATGATGGACCTGGAAAGTGCCTGTGGGCATTTGCCTGACCCACGCGAAGTTGGAGCTAATAAGAACTGACAAAGTTCTGGACTGAGTTCCGTCTCACGTCACAAGAGATGAGACATCTCCTGAGATTAAAACTAGGTGCCAATGTCACCAAAATCAAGTATACATGGCCAGCTGCAAACGTCCGTGCCAGAGCAGCCAAGCCGCAAGTGGAAGAGAAGGGAGACTTTAATGTTTTTGTTGCAGCACTGGCAACGGCCTGTGAAAACAATAGGAGTGTGAGAGAGTGTCCCAGTACCTTCCGCACCTCACTGAAGTCCATAACGCCCATAGTGCACTGACACCACCCGACGATATAACGGTGGCAGAAATCACACTGTATGAGGCACACATGAGGAACAGCTTCATCAATGGAATGAACGACGAAATAGTGAAAAAGGTAAAAGACACTCGTATTACCTGGGACACGGGAAAGCTGAACGTGATAGAACAAGCTGAAATATTGCTTACCCAAGATCAGGATAAGCAGAAACAAAAGTTGGAACAATAAGCACATAAAGCTCAGCTTACTATGACGTAAATGGTCGCCCAGCTATTGGAAGTAGGTGTTGCAGGAAGAGAGAGAGGCAGAAGGAGAGGTCACGGAAGAGGAAGAGGTAGTGGAAGGGGTCGTGGAAGAGGCACAGGCAGAGGTAGATCTGGTGGGTGATTTGGTTGCGGAGCAATGGACCACTGGGCGAGACAGTCCCCGCACGGACAGCCCCAATCGGCCGTGGAGGCTGAGTAACAGGGTGACTGACAGGGGAAGGCTGAGGTGGAGATGGGAAGCCCACACAAGGTACAGGTAAGCCTCTTTCCTTTATGCTTGGCAACGAAGACTCACTTATGCTAATCTCTTCTACTAACCTTTCGCGCACTGAGACATGTCACACCTCAATTTTGAGCACTGAGATTTAAAAGTGTGGACGATATGTCCAATATCACAATGATGCATATAAGGTGATGCCCACCTCTACGTTGGCCCTGACGAACCATATGAGAAGGAGTAGTTCAGGAATTTGGTTATATCAGATCAGTTGTTATTGTGCGAATTTTATTGGAGTGATCACAGATGTGCGGTCAGTATGAACTTATCTAAAGTATCTGTGACGGCAAGAAGACCGTATATTTTTTGATGTGGAAGGCTCTGCTCCCACGTGTCACTGGCGAAGGTGTCCAATGACAGCGGGCAGGATTTTTGACCATGGGTGCTAAAGGCACAAAAAAATGAAAGGTTGGGTCTTACGGGAAGATGTGGGTATCTTCTTCAATGCAGATATGCGGACATATAAGAAGGAACTAATTTGGCTAAGTCAGGCAGATCGGACAGTCCAGGTAACCCTCGCTAGCCCTGAAGAGCCTAGGAGGGTAGCCGAGCGTTTCCCTAAGTTAGAAATCTAGGACCCAAAATTAAAAATGGTCCCGACTGAGTTGTGGACAAAGGTCAAACATCATGTCGGGCTCATAAGGGGCTGTGAACCCAAAAGAATAACCCCGAAGTCTGAGTATCGTCCTTGTAGAGCACAATACCCGTTAAAACCCGAGGCCATAAAAGGAATCTTTCCAGTCTTTGAATCCGTCCTAAAGGCTGGAGGGATAATTCCCTGTGAAAACTCACCGGTGAGAACCCCCATTTATCCAGTCAAAAAGGCAAGCATTTCCGGTGAACCGGAGGAATAGAGATTTGTTCAAGACCTGCAGGCAGAAATAACGCTGTTGTTCCACGTGCCCCAAAAATTCCCAACCCCTATAGTATATTGGCTCAAATTCCACCGGACAGGAAATGGTTCTCTGTTGTGGATTTAGCAAATGCCTTCTTTAGTGTACCGGTACACCCAGATAGTCAATTCTGGTTTGCTTTTTCATTCAAAGGGAAATCATATACCTTCACGCGAGGTTATTGTGAGTCCCCCACCATATATAATGGGGCTCTGCGCAGGAGTCTGGAGACTCTTGTTCAAACCCAGGGGTCAGTGCTTCTGCAGTATGTAGATGATTGCTTGAGAGCGGCACCAAACACGGAACAATGTGGAAGGAGACCCTTGCGTTGCTCTGCCATCTAGCGCAGGAAGGGCACAAAGCCAGTCTCGCAAAGCTACAATTTGTGCAACAACAGGTGAAGTTCTTAGGTCACCTAATATCTGAATAAGGGAAGGCTATTGGTCAGGACAGAGTTCAAGCAATCCAGCAAATTCCAAAGCCTCACACGAAGATACAATTGTTCTCCTTTTTGGGCATGTGCTCCTACTGTAGGATGTTTAACGCATATTATGCAATCCTTGAGGCTCCCCTAAGTGACGTAGCCCATGGCAAATGGTTGCAAAACCAGAGTCCATTACAGTGGACCCAAGAGGCCGAGAATGCCTTTGTTGAATTAAAAAGGGGCGCTCCAAAGTACACCTACGCTGGGGATTCCGAACCCAAACCAGTCTTTTGTACAAATGGTAGATAAGAAGCATGGCTGCATGACATCTGTGCTGTTGCAGGATCATGAAGGAAGATTGAGGCCGGAAGCATATTTTTCAGCGAGACGAGACCCTGTTGCAGCAGGATTGCCTAAAAGCCTGTGAACTGTGGCTACAGCTGAAAAGGTTGTTGTAGCTTCCAGCGATATAGTCAGCTATGGTGAATTAACCCTTCTCGTCCCACATGCAGTTACCTGACTGCTTTCCGAGCATGTCAGCAGCACGTTGGCTCCGATACGATACTGTGTTATTGGAGATACCTCACATTACAATAAAGCGATGTAACATCCTTAACCCTGCTAGCCTTCTCCCCACAGAAGGAGATAGAGACCCACAACACTGTGTTCTGTAACTCATGAAATTTGCAGCCCCAACTCAAATTTGGCTAATTCACAATTTCTGAATCCAGATATGGAGTGTTTTGTGGATGGGTCAGCATTCAGAAGCAAGGAGACAGGCCAGATTTGTGTTGGGTATGCTGCAGTGACTACCTACGAGGTAGTCAAAGTGGGATCACTCCCTTCTCATCTGCCAGCGCCAGCAGTGGAGCTGATTGCCTTGACTGAGGCCTGTACATTGGCTGAGGGAAGGACAGCATAGGGGCTTCTTGACCTCCACCGGAATGCCCATCACACACCACGACCTCCTGGAACGGTCCTGTTGCCTAAATCATTCGCTGTGTGTAAGTGTGAAGCCCACACAAAATATAATGATCTTATTTCCCAAGGCAATTCAAGGGTAGAATCAGTAGCAAGAACGGCAGCCCAGAAGCCGCCAACTGAGCAGATTGACATGTGTATGACAAAACTTTGTACCCCAACAGCAGACGTACGGGAGGTACAGTCACAGGCCACACCGGAAGAAAAAAACGTCAGTGGACGAAAGCATGATGCAGTGTAACGGAAGGAGTATGGTGAGGTCCCAACGGGAAACCCTGTCTACCACCATCATTAATTGCATTATATGCCAAACTGACACACGGTAAGGACCATGTGTCAAAAGGAGTGGGGGGGGGGAGTATGACAGTATCTTGGTACACTGGTAGACTAAGGGATTTACTCATTACTCCCACAAATATTGTGAGTGTTGTGTTATCTGTGCCACTAATAATGTGGGGAGGGGAATAAAGTTGAGTCAGGCAGTGCACCCCCAACCCCAAAAATCTTTTGAACATTTCATTGAGCTAACGCCCAGCGAAGGGAAAAGGTATAGTCTGATAATAGTTGATATGTTTTCCAAATGGGTGGAAACATTCCCCACGTCTAAACAGGATGCCAGTGCAATAGCCAAGGCTTTCCTAACTGAGATAATCTCGAGATGGGGCATCCTTGAAGGATCAGTAGCGACAATGGGACACCATTTCTCAATAATGTCTTACAGCAGATCAGTGATTATTTGGGAATAAACACGAGACAACACTGTGCCTACCATCCAGCGTGTTGTGGGGCAGTGGAAAGAGAAAAAGCTGCTCTAAAAAATCAATTGACAAAATGATGTGAGGAACTAGGGCTGACATGGACAAAGGCACTCCCGATTGTGCTAATGTATATGAGATCGAGGAGGAGAGGAAGAACTAATCCTAGCCAGTTTGACATTTTGTTTGGTAGACCGCCCAATACAAGAATTGGTTCAAGACATAAGGTAAGACAGATAACAGGCCACTATGAGGATGAGATGTTGTGTTACTGTATAAAACTCTCTACACTTTTATCTCAAATACAGAATCAAGTGAAAGCAGCACTACACCAACTAGCAGGAGGGAAGCTTCACGATCCAGAACCTGGAGACTGGATAGTGGTGAATGACGTCAGGAGGAAAAGCTGGAAGGCGAAGAGATGGCTGGGACTGTTTCAAGTGCTCCTCACAACACAGACAGCAGTTAAGATCGCAAAAGAGCCACATGGATACACACCAGCCATTACAAGCGTGTAGCTGGGCCTGAGGAGATATCGGACAGTCCCAAAACCAATTAAGTGCAAGTAGTGACTAGAAGCCTCGTACGAATATGGGGCTGCCGCAGCTCACACATGGGCTGTATACGGGACACACCAGAGCAAGTGAAGATACCACCACAAAGATGTGGTTCGGGTAGGTGGTATCTGAGGAAAGGCCTGGTGTTTCCTAAACATTTATTGATTTCTAGCTATTACGGTTCTGTATTTCTTTGTAGTTGTTGCTGTAGTTAGCATTGTTGTCAAAAAAATAACAATAAGGGGGGAAAATGTAATGGAAAAATGTTCATTTACTGTGAAATTAATTATCCATTTACTGTGAAATTTAAAGAGAATGCTTTTCTTTAATTCAACGCTGTACTGAGCTTTGTAAACGATTCTTTGATGAAGGGTTGCAGTCAGCTTAACTCTGTGTGAATTCTGTAAACATTCTACTTGACCTTGCGATAGTCGAACTCAGCGAAGGCTGAAGATCTATTATGTTTGAAAGACCAGGGCGTTGCTATTGAGAGTGTGATAAGGAACACTATATGGCAAGCATCTGTACAATGTTTCAGTGCTCTTTGCATTAAGGCATCTGGCGCAGCGGAGTGAGTCAGTCCTGCAGGGTTCAAAATAAAGATCCTTTCTTTGCTCCTGCTAATAGTTGAGTAGATTTAATTTCCACGACAATGACCCTTGATTGTATTTTAGTTGAGAAAATCTACAGCACCATCTTCATTGATCTGCTCTGATACTAGCTTAATAAACTGACCTTTCTTGTCTTTTCATGTCTTCTCCATTTGCATCTCTATTCTAGTTGATTCTTTTAAATCAAATGTTTCTGAGGAACAAATTATTCTCCCCAAATGGTAGACTCTAGAAGTATCCTCAATATTTTAATTATATTATATTGGCTGTTCTATATTACAGGGTTTGTCTCAGTCTCGCTGCTGAATAAACCATCATCTGCACCTTTGTTATATCCAGATTCAACTGTTCCTATTCTCTTCCTGCCACAAATAATTTGACCAGAAATGGTTCTGTTCGCCGAGCTGGGAATTTGTGTTGCAAACGTTTCGTCCCCTGTCTAGGTGACATCCTCAGTGCTTGAGAGCCTCCTGTGAAGCGCTTCTGTGATCTTTCCTCCGGCATTTATAGTGGTTTGTATCTGCCGATTCCGGTTGCCAGTTCCAGCTGTCCGCTGCAGTGGTCGGTATATTGAGTCCAGGTCAATGTGCTTATTGATTGAATCTGTGGATGAGTGCCATGCCTCTAGGAATTCCCTGGCTGCGCTCTGTTTGGCTTGTCCTATAATAGTAGTTATACTGACAACCGGAAGCGACAGATTCAAACCACAATAAATGACAGAGGAAACATCACAGAAGCGCTTCACAGGAGGCTCCCAAGCTCTGAGGATATCACCTAGACAGGGGACGAAACGTCTGCAACACAGATTCCCAGCTCGGCGAACAGAACCACAACAAAGAGCACCCGAGCTACAAATCTTCTCATAAACTTTGACCAGAAATGTTAAGTGTTCTCCCTGAAAGGTGCTGACTTCAGGAGAGTCAGTAGGATTGTGATAATATCACTATACTTGCAATCAGAGCCCCGGGCTATTACTGTGGATAGTCAGAGCCTTTTTTCCAGGATACTAATCTCAATTACAAGGGGACATAGTTTTAAGGTAAGAAGGGAAAGTTTAAAGGAGATGTGAGACAGCTTTTTTACACCGATGATGATAAGTACCTGAAATGTGCTTCTGGAAGGATACAATAGCAATTTCTTGAATAGGTAGGGAATCAAGGGATATGGACCATGAAAAGATAAAAGGTTTTTCATTTGGAAAGGCATCAAGTGTGAGCACAGTCTTAGTGGGCCGAAGGGCCTGTTCCTGTGCTGTACTGTTGTTTATTCATTACTCTCTGTTTCCTCTATAGTTTAGATTAGATTAGATTACTTACAGTGTGGAAACAGGCCCTTCGGCCCAAAGTTCCACACCAACCCATTCCCCTACATTTACCCCTTCACCTGTTTGAGGTTTGGTAGTTATTTAAAGACGAGCAACAACTGCCAATTTCCGAGCACCGTCCTACAACCCATCCAATTTATCCTCAATTACAATGTCGTAACCTTTGTCAACAGGTTCTTCATCCAGACACATGGTTCAAACACGGGGACCACATTTGCATCCCAATATGCCAACCTCTTTAGGCACATGTCTGAACAAGATATCTTCGATATGCAGGACCTCCAACCAAGACTAAACACCAGGTACATCAACGACATTTTCTTCCTCTGGACCCATGGCGAGGAGTCACTAATAAAACTACACAGTGATATCAACAAGTTTTATCCCACCATCAAACTCAAAATGGACTACTCTCTACTGTTTCATTCTTGGACACATGTATCTCCATCAAGGATGGGCACCTCACTCTACCTCAAACCCACAGATAACTTCACAATGCAACACTTCTCCAGCTTCCACCCAAAACATATTAAAACAGCCAGCCCCGAAGGACAGGCCCTGCACATACACAGAATCTGTTCAGGAGAGGAGGAGTTGTTTAAAAGAGTTGCATCACCTCCTTAGTACACTGTGCAGTACGCTCTAAGTGCTGAATGCAAGTTCCTATGCAACTCTTTAGAGGGGCTGAATGGGTTATTCCTGTGCCTCAGTAATAGCCTTGAGGAATTCTGTCAGAGACGTGTTGTGTGACATTACACGGGAGGTCGGAGCACCAGTTGGCCATTCGGTCTCTGATACACCATTCAGACAGATTAGAGTTGGTCTGACTGTGACTGAACTCCCTGTCCATCTCTGTTCCCAATAAACATGGGCTTCCTTGACCATCAAGGAGCTACTGAGCTCAGCCTTGAATATCTTCACTGCTCCCTGCAGATGAGAATGCCACGGTTGGCACATCCCTCAGGACAAAAGAGCATCCTCACCTCAATCTGAAGTGGGAGCACCCTTACATTTAAAATGATTGTCCTGGCACCAAACCACATCCTACTTATGACATGATGCACAACAAAGAAGAACAGACGGAGACCATTCAACCCCATCAAACCTGACCCACATAAGCACTGGCTCTCTAGTTGATCAAATATCTATCAAAGTCAGCCTTCACTGCTCTCTGGACTACACATTATCAGATACATCCTTATCTCAGTCTGAAATGGAAGAGGCCACATTTTCAAACATTCTACAGTTCCCGAGTTCGACACATCTGCACGTGGGCATCCATCCTCTCACCATCCACCCTGTCAATTCCCCTCAGGGTTAGTTATGTCTCAACATGATCATGCCTATTTCTGCTGAACTTCAAAAGGTATACATCCAAACTGCGCAACATTTGCACATGGGATGAACTGGTCATCCCAGGAATCAATTGAGTGAGCTGTGTGCATACACCTTCTCGTGTAATTAAATTCTTTCTGAAGTAAAGAGATTTTAAAAATCCCCATATAGTCCTCCAACTGTGATCTCAGTAAAACTGGGAACAGCTGCAGCAACGCTTCCTTCATGGGTGACTCCTTGCAAGAAACACTAAAATTGAGACAAGAGATGGAGGACACTTGATTTTTTTAAGTCTTAAATAAGGCATCATTGATTGGTTGCAGAGAAGAAGAGATTTTTCTCCTTTTCTCAGAATGCTGTGAGGCATAGAATTACAGAATAGAACCCTTACAGTGCACAAGATGCCATGATGCTCCTCAAGTCTGCACTGACCCTAGGCCCAATACTCCCACCCGATTCCTGCATTTCCCAGAGCTAATCCAATGAACCTACACAATCCTGGCCACTCTGGGGCAAATTACCATGGTCAATCATCTAACCTGCACATTTTGGGCTAGACTACAGAGTAGAAACCTATGTAGACACAGGGAGTATGTGCATACTCCGCACAGACTGTTGACCCAGACTGGAATCAAGCCCATATCCCTGGCACTGTGAGGCAGCAGTACTAACCATTAAGGTACTGTAACCTTACCTCCAAATTAATGTATAATTTCTTTGCTTGCCTTCCTCACAGTTAATGTAGTGACGATCTTCATGCTTCTTGATAAAGATTGTGGATTGTCTCCATGTGATACCCGTTACCTGGTGGCCATGGTAGTGGCAGGTCTACTGGGTCGTTATTCTCAACCTGATATTGAGACACTTTCTGATTGTTTATTGAGAACACGACAGTTTCCTGTGGGACATCCGCATGTATAATATTTATGCTGTACTGCTTTCTATTGGTCAGACAGTAATGTCTGGTTTGCTGTCACTTACACCTTCGATTGATTTGTGGCCATTTGTTGCCAGAAGCTGAATTTAAATATTGCAGTTAGAAAACTGCTCTGGGAGCAGTGATTTTGCTGAACTGTTTAAAGAACATCTTCTGGTATTCTATTCTCACAGCTCGATATTGCCTGTATAACGCCCCCTGGCTTTGTGATATAACAATCGGTGTTTATTACTCTTGAGTCTGTATTATAATTGGGTTCCTCCACCACTTTCTAACCTGAATTTCCAATTTCCCCTGATTCTGCTGCTCAATGTTTTCATCATCAGACACATGTTAATGACCAGCAGAGCCCACAGGAGACCAGTGGAGAGTCTCACAGGGACACCGAAATGCAAAGCTGAAGTAAATCAATCTTGTTACTGTTCGTGTTAACAATGTATTCAATATGGAGCCAAATGTTTGAGTTAGGCTATTGGTCTACGTATCAACATGAGTTGTGCTGGAATCCGGATTCATGATGCAGTTTCTCAGTTGCTGCATGGCATTTTTGCCACGACCCTGACAAAGTTCAGGCAGCAACTGAAGAAGGTGCTGAAAAATCCCTTCACTCTAATCAATTAGAGAATCAATCAAATTCATTTGGTGTGTACTTAATGGGCCGAACGGCCTGTTTCCACACTGTCGGGATTCTATGAGAACACAGATGTGTCAGTGTTGGACTGGCCAAAGTTAAAAATCGCACAACACCTGGTTATAGTCCAACTGGTTTATTTGGAAGTACACTAGCTTTCGAGAGCTTCATTGGGTAGTTAGTGGGGCAAGATCATGGAACACAGAATTTTCTATAAATTCGGAGTCCTGTGATCCTGCCCCACTAGCTACCTGATGGAGGAGCAGCGTCCAGTCAGTCCAGGTTTTTCTCATTTTCATACAAATTCACAGCAATGAAGCAGTCTATCGCAATGATAACAGACTGAGGACAGGTGACTGATGTGTCAGTGGGGGAACACTTTGTGGCCAGTGACCAAAGATTAATTAATTTTAAAGTAGCAATGGTTTTGTGTGTGGGAAATCATGTCACACGAACTTGACTGATTTTTTTTGAAGAAGTAACAAAGAGGATTGATGAGGGTAGAGCAGTGAACAGGATCCGTATGGACCTCTTTAAGGTGTTTGACAAGGTTCCCCATGGGATAGTGGTTATCAAGGTTTCGTCATATGGAATACAGGGAGAATTACCCATTTGAATTGACTCGAAGGCAAGAGGTGGTGTTGTAAGGTTGCTTTTCAGACTGGACCCTATGCCCAGTGATGTGCTCCAAGAATCGGTGTTGAGTCAACTGCTTTTCATCATTTATATAAATGATTTGGATGCAAACATAGGAAGTATAGTTAATAAGTTTGCAGATGGCAACAAAATTGGAGGTGCAGTGGACAGTGAAGGAGGTTACCTCAGAGGACAATGGGATCTTGATCAGATGGGCCAATGGGCTGAGAAGTGGCAGTTGGAGTTTAATTTAGATAAATACGATCTGCTGCATTTAGGAAAAGGAAATCAGAGCATGTAATATCCATTTAATGGTAAGGGTGTGTTGCTGAACAAGGAGACATTGGAGTGCAGGTTCATAGTTCTTTGCAAGTAGAGTTGCAGGCAGATAGGCTAGCGAAGAAGGCATTTGGCATGCTTTCCTTTATTGGTCAGATGATTGAGTATCGGAATTAGGAGGTCATGTTGTGGCTGTACAGGACGTTGGTTAGGCCACGTGCAATTCTGGTCTCCTTCCTAACGAAGAATGTTGTGAATCTTGAAATGGTTCAGAAAATATTTACAAAGATATTGCCAGGGTGGAGGATTTGAGCTATAGTGAGAGGCAGAAATAGGCTGGGGCTGTTTTCCCTGGAGCATCGGAGGCTTCTCAAGTTTCATAAAATCACGAGGGGCATGGATCGGACGAAGTCTTTTCCCTGGGGTGAGAGAGTCCCAAATTGGAGGGCATAGGCTTAGAGTAAGAGCGAAAGATACAAAATGGACCTAAGGAGACAACGTTTTCACATAGAGGATGGTGTGTGTTTGGAATGAGCTACCAGAGGAAGTAGTGGAGATTGGTACAATTATAGCATTTAAAAGGCATCTGGACGGGTATATGAATAGTAAAGTTTAGAGGGATAAAGGTCAGATGCTGGAAAAACAGACTAGGCTAGGTTAGGATATCTGGTTGGCATGAATGAGTTGGACCAAAGGGCTTGTTTCCATGCTGTACATCTCTATGACTAAGTGCATTATAACAGAGCATTTCGGGCTCCCTTCGTGACAACAAGGGAGTGTTTGCACTATGGTGATATTTGTACTCTAAATCTACACATCTGTACATGACAAACACCTCAACGTACAGGGACCATGAGGGCAATCTGTCAAGACTTGAATTCTCTAACCAGAGACTGTGAGAACGAGAACATTTCTGGGAGGCATGGTAGATGGATGCAGCTTCACAAATCAAAACACGTGTATCCTTCAGTTCCTTTGTTTAAAAAAAACTTCCTCATTTAAACTGACCTACAGTTCCAGTATCCACTGTCATTTGTGGAAGAGAGTTCCAAACCTCTCCCATCCTTTGTGTGTAGATGTGCATCCTAACATTTCTCCTGAACGCTCTGGCTTTCATTCTCAGTTTGTGCCCCCTCGTTAGAGAATTGCCAGCCAATGGAAATCATTTATCTTTTTCTGTTAATGTCTTGGAGGACTTCACTCAGATCAGCCCTTAACCTTCAAGATTCTTGCGAACACAGGCTTCATTTGTATATAAAAAAACAGAAATTTTTCAGCAGGTCTGGCAAGCATCTGTGAGAGAGAAGCAGAGTTAGTGTTTCAAGTCCGGAGACCCTTCTTTAGAACTAAGTTGCATGATCTCTCTTCATACCTCCAGGACATATGAAACCAGAACAGATGACAGAATACTAAAATCAGGAAATTCTGCAGCAGCAGTGACTTTGGGAGTCTCTGTCAATGGAAAATCGTACCATGAATGCTGCTCACTGGATTGTTATCACTGTTCTGGGGTCTGGATATGGCTGACCAATCAATGAGATGGCGACGTTGTTGTTCAAAAGGTAAAACCAGAGAGCAGATCAGCAGCAGATTAAAGTAAGTCCAAAGTGTCCAGGAACGCCAATAAAAGCAAGGATGGTGTTGAACACCTTCCCCACCCGCTGAGGTGGTGGATGCATTTTTCCATGTGAGGTGATCTGTCCCTTCAGGCAGCTGACAAGCTCCTTGTTTAAAACACTTGGCTGATGCATTCCCAGAGATGCAGCCTTCTACTGTCTGAAAGCTCCTTTGGGAGATTGACATGACAGCATTGCTCAGCTTTGTGTCAAAACTCTGACAATGAACAAACTAATTACAATAACAAGTTTAATCCCAATTATGAAGGAGCGTTGCTGTTTAGTATATCATAGTGAAATAACAAAAAAACAGAACCTGGGATCTCTCAGCAATAATGCTGCCCACACAAATACCATGAGTCCCATCACAAGATCACAAATAATTTCAACCAATGCTACATCGGGCCAGTTTATTCCATGTGTGAAAATATATCTCAGAGCTGGTCTTCTGTTCTCTAGAGTAGGAGCGGCCCTCTTTAAACAAGAGCACTGATGGAAATGTGATTCTTCTTACACACTGAATATATGCATTACTGCCGAGGTCAGCATTTATTCCACATCACTTATGGCCCAGGTTCTGGAGGTACATGAAGCGCTTTTCTGGAGGAAGGGACTGAGTAAATAAGATGGGTTTCCAACAATGGAGGTATCACTGATGTCACTCTTATTGTCATTCTTCATCCTTCCCAAAGGGCAACTAGGGACGAGTAATATACACTGGCCCAGTCAGTGATGCCCACATCCCATCAATCGATAAGAATAAAGTGATAACCCTGGAGGTTCCATCTACCTTATAGCCCCTGGTCTGTATTCACCAGGATCATACGCATGTGTGGGGATATGTGCCTTTTCCAAACTGCAATCGTAACCACCATTATCCCAAGATATATCATGGTGAGTGCGGTTAGGACCACACCTTGATGTGAGAGGAGCCAAATTCATGGATAACAGGCTATGAGCATGTGATCATATGGCCTGTTCCTTCACATTTACTTAAGTGTGGTCCCTGTCAATGTCCCCTCTATCTCCACATTATGTTGGAGGAAGATACGATAAGCCATCTAAATATATTTTTTAAAATATAATTACGTTAATTTGGACATCATCCTAACTTCGTCACTTGGAATAATTGGAAACCCTAGCACTGAGAGTGAGTTTGCAGTTGCTATTAAACCAGATCTTGGTGAGCTGCTGTAATTGGGGTAGATGGTGGCTCAGTGGTCAGCATTGCTGCCTCACAGCACCAGGGAAATGGCTTCATTTCCAGCCTTGGGCGACTGTCTGTGTGGAGTTTGCACATTCTCCCCGTGTCTGCATGGGTTTCCACCCACAGGCCAAATATGTGCAGATTAAGAATTGGCCGTGCTAAATTGCCCACAGTGATAGGTGCTTTGTCAGGGGTAAATATAGGGTAGGGAAATGGGTCTGAGTGGGTTCCTTTTTAGAGGGTCGGTGTGGACTTGTTGGGCTGAAGAGCCTGTTTCCATATTGTAGGGAATGTAATTGAAACTGACAGTGAGAGATATTGGGGTGGGTCTTCAACTGGAACAAATGTTTACACTGCTTGTCACAAATTTGCTGTGGGGTTTTCCCTTGTCTGGCCCGTCTGAACTCCTCCCTCATCCTGTTCCTGCAGATACTGCACAGGTGTCCCAGCAATAATGACGGTGAGCAACAAAACTGCATTCTGTGCAGTATCTACAGCACAGAGACCCAGAGATGGAGAGCAGAAGGAAGTCTGTGATTTTGCTCCTCACCATCTCTTGGAGCTTCATCCTCCTGTTGTTCATCTATGTTTTAAGTTTCTTACATTATGTTATTCAAGGAGTCCATCCTGAAGAATACTCGCTTTTCCTGCATAACTTCACAAAACATGGTTATATGCTGCAGACCCTAAGTTGGTGCACAAACAAGTTTATTTATCCAGCAACATTATCTCGTTTCAGAGTGAAGATCACGAAAACAGCAAAGTAACGACTTACACAAATTCCTTGCATAATGAATAAATAAACCTCCTTAGTGAAGCAACAGGAGGGTCCTGTTGTTCCAGACATGAAACACTTTTTCAAATTCATTCATGGGATGTTGGCATCACTGTCCAGGCCCAGCAATTATTACCCATCCCTAGTTGCCCCTTGAGAAGTTGGTGGTGAACTGCCTTCTTGAACCGCTATTGTCCATGTAGGTCAACCCATAACGTTGTTAGGGAAGGAATTCCAGGAATTTGACACAGGGATATATTTCTTCTTCAAGATGGTGAGAAGCTTGGAAGGCAATTTGCATAAGGTGGTGTTCCCATGTATTTGTTGCCATTGTCCTAAATGGAAGTGGCTGTGGGTTTGGAAGGTGCTGTCTGAGGATCTTTGGTGAATATCTGCACTGCATTTGTAGGTGGTGCACACTGCTGCTACTGAGCATCTTTG
>NC_057727.1:70897973-70905915 GCF_004010195.1 Chiloscyllium plagiosum | reverse complement strand
GACAAATTCAGCCTCGATATAATATAAAGATTCATCCCTTCCAAACCTCTGGGAAAGAGAATTCCCACTTGAATGAAATCCCATTTTGTGTATTTCTCCTCATTCCTGTTCTGACTGAGGTTGCAGGGTGTCACTGTTTCCCTTTCTAATCCCACTCCTCCATTGCTCACAACAAATTTTAAATGTAACCAGGTTGGTGATATGGCTGAAGATAAAGGTCTAAGACTGGGTCAGGTTCAGTTATCAGAACAAGTCAGTTAGATTTCTTTAGTCAGCTACAAGTAATTAACAAAACTAACTGAGGAGTATGATGGATATGTGGTTAGCACTGCTATCTCACATCACCAAGGAGCTGGGTTCAATTCCAAACTCAGGTGAGTTTGATCATTCTCTACGTTTCTGTGTGGGTTCCCTCCCAATACTCCAGTTTCCTCCCAGAGTACAAAGATATGCAGCTTAGAGTGGATTGACCATGCAAGATTGCCCACTGTTGAGAGAGGGTCCCCTTCATGGTAACGTCAGTCAGTGTGGGGAATTGAATCTGCGCTGCTGGCCTCCCTCTGCATCATAAACCAGCCGTCCAGCCAACTGCGTGGGAGACTGTGTAATTGTTACAGACATAAACAGTCACAGATAAAGGGCAAAAGAAACGTATATACAAGGAAAGTGGTACAATTCAGATAACGGTCAAGATAACAGTTGAGGACAAAAAGCTATCTGCTTGAAATTGTATTTCATAACGGGACAAGTGTTTAGAAGCAGTGTTTGGCTGAATACAATAAAGTGAAACAAAGTGAAACAGCCAGAATTACTAATTGTGATTGGATATAAAATAAGTGCATATGTAGAGAGAGAGAGAGAGATGAAAAAACATCGTGTTAGTTCCCCTTATCTGCCATGCGCGGGGTCGACTGTGCAGGGTCTCTCCAATCTGAGGAAGTTCAACAGTGTGCCCATTAACCTTTGAAAGGTGGCACCAATGCCAGTGATCACAGAATATCCAGCGGCATCAGTGTGATGGTGAGTCCCTGCAGTCATGATGGGTTGGAGAATCGGGTTATCATTGAATGAGAGGAACACTATGAGATTGAGTGGGTAGTTAATAAGGTGAGTTCGATAAGATAGCACCAAGAAACTAGCTCTGCCTCGTACAGACAATCTCTCTGTCACACTCAATAAATTTGTCACTGAAACAAATTAGTGTTAGATTCAGCCTAATGAATCGAAGACTCTGCTGACCCCACACCCAGTTACAATGTTGCAGAACAAATGCTTATCCAAAACTCTCCATCATCTGTACTGATACCAATATCCCCTTCAGCCATCATTCCTGGGAATACTGGCTCATGTTGCAGAATGCTGTCGAACTGTCTTCATTTCAGCATTCCGAAATCTGTGACCTTACATGAGATTGTCTCTCAATCTTCCTTTCACTTTTTTCCCAAAATCCTTTTGATTGTTGGTAGATAAACTGATTTCCCCGCCATCTCTCTCTGGCAGGGACTAGGGAATAAGAACTCTGTATCAGAGTGATAATGTAACTGACGGGTAATTCAGAGACACGGGCTGTGACACCAAGACAGTATTTAAAATTCTACCACAGCTGATGTCAGAGCTTAAATTTGAATGACAAAAATTGGAATGAAACCTAATTTCACTCACGGAAACCAGAAACCGTCAGGATCTATTTTTATGATTTCACTGATAGTCTTCGGTAAAGAAACTTAACATTATTGCCCAGTCTGAACTCAGTGTGACTTCTGACCCACAACAAAATTGTTGGCTCCATTTTATCTTGACAAATGGCCGCGTGGTCAAGGACAAGTAGTGATGGACAACAAATGTTGCTCTTGCCCGTGATGCTGGTATCTCGTGAAACAACAGCATTAAAGGCGAAATAATCCAAGGAACGGTGGGTGCTATAGATCTAAAATAAAATTCTCCACCGTCTGAAAGTGTTGGAGAATCTCAGCAAGTATGGCAGCCTCTGTCAGGAGAAACGCAGATAACAGTTTGAGTCCAGTGACCTTGCTTCACAACTGAAAGCAAACTGGGAAATAATATTATTTATCCTGGTATCAGGGATGGTTTAGTTGGAGAGAGAGGTGGGGACCAGGTTTAAAATTGAATGGATGGTGAAATGGTCCGAAAAAGAGAGGAAAAGAAAAGAAAAGTAAGCAAAGGGATTGCTGATGATGAACTGAAAGGAAAACAAAACGGCAAGTTATTCTAACATTTCCCCTTTTCCCATATTCCTGAATATCTTGTCCATTTAGATTTTCTCCTATTTAAAGTGAGTTAGGTTCCCCCATCTCTCTTCTCTGAGTGCGATGCTCAAATCCATTGGCAATACTGGTGCTTCCCTTATTGTTGCTGAGATACAGAGGAAGGTAATGTTTCTTTAGAGAGAGGAACTATTACTGTGGGACTGTGCAGAGTTGCAACGGCTTTCTCAGCCAGGAAGAGAAACTCAGGAATGGAAATAGTTTTCAAAACTTAACGCTTGCACCATGCTTGTAGGGAATTGACTTGTTGGTGTCTTTGGAAAATTAGTGGAGTTTTTGTGGATGCTTAACTCAGGTTTGCATTGTCAGCTGCTGGGTTCATTCAGGGAGACCCGAGGATCTGGTGACTCCACTGTATACACTGCATTTGCAGAGTGTCTGGTTCCATGGTAAACAAATGGAGATGACGATCCACAGAAGGGAAGCTCTATAAATAGTGAGGAGCAGGACAGTGCATTATCCTCTCTGGGATTTTCCAGGACATTTGTCTAAGCTGGATCAGATGTAAGGTATGAAACCAGTTTGCTTCAAAACTGAGGTGGTCACTGAGCTGTGTCCCCTACTTCAGTATACCCTGTAGTCTCACACCAGTGACAGGACTGTGCTGATGCTCACCATGAAGTAAACTGGATTATTTTTGGAACTTGCCAGGCTGGAGTGAGTAACAAATCCATTACCTCTGAAGTTAATCCTCTGATGTATTCAGTGGCTGACAGACGTCACCTGTCCACTAAGAGCAATATATTGAGTCTATCTCTCTGAGGAAGGTTCGGAAACAAACTTCCAGAAATACAAGGGAACAGAGTGACTGGTGAAAATGAGGAATAGCAGGAAATTAGAATGAATAAAAGGTATGTATTTGAAAATCTCATTGAATTGAAGGTTGGTATGTTGCTGCATATGATGAGCTACATCCCAGAGTCTTGAGGAGGTGGCAGTAGAGCTAGTGAAAGAATTACTGATTATTCTTCAAAGCTGGTTAGATGCTGAGAAGGATATTGCAGCCTGGAAAGCAGCTATTCTAAACCTAAATATTTCAAACAGGACAGAGAGGGCAAACAGAAAACTAAATAGCTTGATGTCAGCTGTGAGAAAAACTTGGAAAATTATGACTTGATTTGGTCGAGTCAGTCTACATTCAGGAAGGGGAAATGATCTTTGATCTTTGAGAAAACTGCTGGAGGTTGTGGAGGTTGTCTGTTTTGACATTGCGAACCAGTGGAGGTGAAATATTTGAATTTTCAGAAGACATTTGACATGGTTGAATACAGGTGAGTGGAGAATGTTAGAGTCCATGGGTAGGTAAGGGTGGAATACACCAAAGGTATTAAGAATTGAATAATCGAGAGAATGAGGAGAGTAGTGTTATAATCTGGAGTGAAGGCTTTGGTGTATTAGAAGGATCAGTGTTTGGGCAATAGCTCTTCACTAGACATAAAATGTTTAAGATGTGAACAATAAATATCATCATGCACATTTATATGAGAGGTTGGGAAGTGCTGTGTTGAAACAGGCCTGGCTGTGCTTGGTCATAAATCACTAGCAGAATTTCTACGCAGCAGGAAGTAAATTATATGTGGCTCATCATGCAAAATGGTTAAAATACCAGAGTAAATGTATCTTTCCCAATGGTAGTGTTTTGTTGAGAGAATATTTGGGATATTTTGTAAAGGCTGAATCTGCTTTATAAGTAATGATCATGTTGTCAGCGATACAATCCAAAGGGGTTTCACCAGACTAAACCCTGGCATGATGTTACCATGAGAAAAACGTGAAGAAACGTGTGTTTAATATGTAGCACTGTGACGGAATAAAAGGTTGAAACTTGATGGTTTTGGTTGGACACTCATTATGTCCCAAGCAATTGAATAGGGTGAGAATTCCATACTTCTCATTGGATGCTTGTTTCCCGTAGTTTCTGTGCATCTGCAGAGCCCCATGCCTATTGGCAGAGAAATAGTCTCTGAATGAACTTTTATGTACAGTTGCTGTGTGACCCTGCACTGAATGTTACATTGTCAGCAGCCACAATACTGAAACAGTTAGCCATTCCCAACCATTCTGACCTCCATAGAGATCATGGGTCTAATTTCTTTGAATGGACAATACCTTGTGAATGGGTAAAAACGCTGGTTTCATTCCCACTGCCAGAAAACCATATTAAAATAACACATATGGACCATGGGTAATGAAGCAATGCGGAACAAGTTAGAGCAGTCTATCTGTGCAGCCCTTGCACCATTTGTTTGTGATATTGGAGCATCTCTGACACCTTCCTCTTCCTGTGTCAGTGACCTGAGAAGCTGAATGACCATTTTTTGTTCCCGTGTAAATGGCTCCAGATGTGAAATAGTCTCTTTCTGACCCCATGTAAATGATGCATGGGAGTGAGCGGACTCCGTGTCTTCCTATGGGATAGGCAGGAGGGACTGAATGGGCTATCCCTCTTCTTGCCCACTAGTTTTAATGGACTGGGTGACTCCGCCATATTCTTGCCAACGCAGATTGAGGAAATGAATGAGCTTTTCATTTTTCTGGAGAAATGCGAAGTCTGGCAGTGCTGTTACATATATGTTTCCCAGACTTTAACAGCACAAGTCTGAATGTTGCCTAGGTCTTGTTGCACATGGACACAAATGCCTTCAGGAGCTGAGGGCTAAAGGCTTTTTTCTGAACATTGTATAGTCTTCAGTGAATATCCCCACTTCAGATCGGTGTGAACTCAATGGGCTGAATGGCATGCTTCCACACTGCAGGGATTCCCCGTTGACAAACTGGGGATGCCTGAGCTGAGTGAGATATCCTGAGAATCTCCTGTGGAGATACCCTATGGCTGAAATGATTGATGCCCACCGATAATAAACACCTTCCCTTGTGCTGTGAATAACTCCGAGCAGTGGAAAGGTCACAATCGATTCTCATTAATGTGATTTTGCTCTGGCACCTTGATGTCGTCCTCAGTCTAATACTGCCTTGAATTCAGGGTCAGTCTCTCTTACCTGAGCCCCTGTGTTCCCTCTTTTGTTCATATCAATAGGTCATGTTGTAGAAGCAGAGAATGTTTTCTTCAAACAGAGAGTAGTGAATGTCAGGAACTCTCTTACACAGAGAGTTAGGGGAGCTAGAACGCTGAAAGGGACCAGTGGTGTCCTGCAGGGATCGGTTGTGGGACCGCTGCTCGCTGTGATTTTTATAAATGACTTGGATGAGGAAGTGGAAGGGTGAGTTTGTAAGTTTGCCGATGACACGAAGGTTTGTGGAGTTGTACATAGTGTGGAGGGCTGTTGTCGGTTGCAAAAGGGCAATAACAGGATGCAGAGCTGGGCTGATAAGTGGCAGATGGAGTTCAACCTGGAAAAGTGTGAAGTGATTCGTTTGCAAGCTCGAATGCGAATCCAGAATACAGGGTTAAAGGCACGATTGTTGGCAGTGTGGAGAAACAGAGGGATCTTGGGGCCCATGTCCATAGATCCCTTAATTTTGCTACCCAAATTATGATAAAGTTGTTAAGAAGACGTACAGTATGTTA
Source organism: Chiloscyllium plagiosum (assembly GCF_004010195.1). Taxonomy (NCBI): domain Eukaryota; kingdom Metazoa; phylum Chordata; class Chondrichthyes; order Orectolobiformes; family Hemiscylliidae; genus Chiloscyllium; species Chiloscyllium plagiosum. The sequence continues at coordinate 70,900,101 of NC_057727.1, read as the reverse complement.
GCTTTTATTAGCAGGGAATTGAGTTTAATAGCCGCGGGGAATGCTGCAGCTCTATCGCACCCTGGCTGGACCACCCTTGGAAAATTGTGTTCAGTTCTGGTCACCTCATTCTAGGAAGGCTGAGGAAGCTTTAGAGAGGGTGTAGGATGCTGACTGGACTGGAGAGCAGGTCTTAGGAAGAAAGTTTGAGAGAACTAGTGCTTTTCTCATTGGAGCGAAGAAGGATGAGAGGTGACTGGATAGAGTTGCACAACATGATGAGAGGCATAGATAGAGTGAATAACCAGAGACATTTTCCCCCAGTAGAAATGTCTATAACGAGAGTTGATAATTTTAAGGTGATTGGAGGAAGGGTTTGGGCCGGTGGCAGATTTCGGTTCTTTACAGAGTGTTGGGTGCGTGGAATGCACTGCCAGCAATGTTAGTTGAGTCAGATGCCATTTAAGCAATGTTTGCAAAGGCACATGGAAGTCAATGCATGCACGTGTGTCGATGAGACTGATCTTAGAGTAGGATAAAAGATCGGCACAACATCCAAGACTGAAGGGCCTGTACTGTGCTGAACTGTCCTATGTTCTCTGTTCTACGAAAGTATGTAAAGAGTCTTTAGATGGACTTTGATCAGTCAGAGAGTTGAGTGCTAAGACGAATTAGGCATGAAAGAGGACTTGACACCGAGAGAAGATCAGCCATGATCGTACTGAAGGGCAAAGCAAACTTGAGGGTCGGGGTAGGGATCGAATAACTTGCTTCTGTTTCTATGTTCTTACATTCTATTATTGGAAAGTTAGTGGATGTTACTTTCCTGCAAGATCTGTTATTGAATGTTATAGTCGGGGAGTCCAGAGGATTTCCTGAGCCATCTCTGTGTGAGGTGTCCGAGCTGTAGTTACAGTAAGTCTGGGTTGATAAAGCGACCAATAAATGAAGTACATTTTGCAGAATTGGGAAACTCTGTAAAGAGAGATGAGGGACGTCTTTCATACCTGTCTCTGTGTTTTTCAATTACACTTTCCAATTCTCAAATCCGTTTGGGAATGTATTGAGGGACTGAATGGTCTCCTCTGTTTCTTGCATGAGGTGATAGCAGTAAGTGGCCTCCAACTGCTCCTGTCTAGCAGGTTTGAGGGGCTGAATGGAACACAGCAACATGGGACTGAGGAGCAGAAGCGGGTCATTAAATACTTTGAGCCTTCACCATGAGGCACTAAGATTGTGGCTGAACAGGTTGTGGTCTCAACCCCACTTTCCTCTCTGTATCTCATTATCCATGACTCACTTCACTGTCAAATATTTGACTAATGCATCTTTGAATATATGTAAACAAAGAAGGACCACAAACATTTGGGGAAGAGAATTTCCACTCAAAAACCCTTTAGATTTTTTCCTCATCCCTCTTATCGAATCAGAGAGTCACACGGCACAGAAACAGACACTTTTGTCCAAATTGTCTGTGCCGACCACACATCCTAATCTGATCTTGTCGCATTTGCCAGCATTTTGCTAATATACCTCTGAACCATTGTACCTATCCAGATATATTTTAAATGTGTAATTATACCCACTTCCAAGGGTGTTCTTTTACTCTGAGATAATCTTCCTCACTGTCCACTGCACCACATTTTGATGTTATCTGTAAACTTACTAATCATGCCTCCGATATTCACATCCAAGACGTATATATACATGATGAAAAGCAGTGAGCTCAACACTGATTCTTTCAGAACACCACTGGCCACAAGCCGCCAGTCTGGAAAATAATCCGTTACCTTCAAGACAATTTTGCATCCAATTGGCTAACTTTCCCTGGATTCCATGGGACACAACTGCTTTAAATTTTCATTTTTATGCTGTAGAACATAGAACATAGAACATAGAACATAGAAAAATACAGCGCAGTATAGGCCCTTTGGCCCTTGATGTTGCGCCGATCCAAGCCCACCTAACCTACACTAGCCCACTATCCTCCATATGCCTATCCAATGCCCGCTTAAATGCCCATAAAGAGGGAGAGTCCACCACTGCAACTGGCAGGGCATTCCATGAACTCACGACGCGCTGAGTAAAGAACCTACCCCTAACATCTGTCCTATACCTACCACCCCTTAATTTAAAGCTATGCCCACTC
>NC_057727.1:70872628-70896729 GCF_004010195.1 Chiloscyllium plagiosum | reverse complement strand
TCCTTCCTGGCTACTTTATAACTCTCAATCGCCCCAATTGAACCTTCACGTCTCATCTTTACATAGGCCGCCCTCTTCCCTTTAACAAGGGATTCCAATTCCTTATTAAACTACGGCTCCCTCACATGACCCTTTCCTCCCTGCCTGACAGGTACATACTTATCAAGGACACTCAATAGTTGCTCCTTGAACAAGCTCCACATATCAATTGCGCCCTTCCCTTGAAGCCTACTTTTCCAAGCCACGCATCCTAAGTCGAGCCTCACCACATCATAATTTCCCTGCTCCCAACTATAACTCATGCCCTGCAGTGCACACTTATCCCTCTCCATCACCAGAGTAAAAGTCACCGAATTGTGGTCACTGTCCCCAAAGTGCTCACCTACCTCCAATTCTAACACCTGGCCTGGTTCGCTATCGGGAAACCAAATCCAGTATGGCCTCACCTCTTGTTGGCCTGTCTACATATTGTGTCAGGAAACCCTCCTGCACACATTGGACAAACACCGACCCATCTAACCAACTCGAGATATAGCTTTCCCAGTCAATATCTGGAAAGTTAAAGACCCCATAACAACCACCCTATTACTTTCACTTTTCACCTGAATCATCCTCGCAATCCTTTCTTCTACGTCTCTAGGACTATTAGGAGGCCTGTAGAAAACTCCTAACAGGGTGACCTCACCTTTCCTATTCCTAACCTCAGCCCAAACTACCTCAGATGGTGAGTCTTCATCCGTCGTCCTTTCCACCGCTGTAATACTATCTTTGACAAGCAATGCCAATTATTTTAGCTGTAACTCAATTAATTTAGCTGAACTAAACCTATTTCCATGATCACTTATTTACTCCTATTTTGTTTCAACTATCTGATGGAACAAAGTCTCTGCTAATGTCACTTCAGCTTCCTTGTTTTTGCATTTTTGATCTCTCCTGTTTCAGCTGGTGACATTGTGACCTTGTTATACCACAATCAGGAAAGATTCCAGGATAAGGCTCCTGCATTGCTTCAGTTGCCACTGTCTCCATTGTCTTTTCAACCAGAGCAGGCAGCATTTCTACCGGTAAATCAGCTATATACTTTGCAAGGAAAGATTGTATTCCTGGAGTTGAACGTTTGTCCAATACAACTACCACAATTTCTCCACACTTTACTGGACACTCCATGCCCGCTTTGCATAATTGTGCGCTTTTTGTCTCACTATGAATTCACTTTAGCAGTACCTTTTATGGAAATATTCCTTCAGGAGTACATACCTTCGCATCTTTCAGCATCACAGACTGAGAGAATCCTATGTCCCTTAATATTGCATCCTCTTTATCTGCTACTCCTGGCCTATGTGAGTACACTTTCCCTTTGCAGGTATATTTTATAAGCAGATCCGAAAATTCCTCCTTGACCAACCTCAGATCAGCTTGTACATTCTAATGCAGCTTTCCAGTCTCCACTGTGCTTTCTGTTACTGTTCCAATAAAAGTCCCAGGCTTATCCTGTTTTCCTACATCTGGTTTTTTTCCCTAGCCCACCAATCCTGTGACCTAATTTATTGCAACGAAAATACCGGAGCTTTTTAGCTTCCTTGTCCCTGTCAAGGGTTTCCTTTTTACCATGTGGTAAGTTGTCCTTCTGATCTTCACTGAGATCTACATATCCCTTTCCACGTGAGGTTTTCTCTTTGCCCCACCTTCTACCTCTCATGGACTGAAATTGATTCTGGAAGCCAAACTCTGTTTCATGGACCAGCTCATAATCACCAGCCACTTCAGCTGCAAATCTTGCTGTTTTAAATCTCTGTTCTTCCACATGAGTTTGCACTGCCTCAGGCCATGAATATTTGAATTCGTCCTAAATAATTATCTCTCTAAGTGCATCATAGATTTCCTCAACTTTTTAAAGTTCTTATCCATTTGTCAAAATTAATTTCTTTGACCCTTTCAACCTCAATATAGGTTTGACCAAGGTCACTCCTAAGATTCCTGAAATGTTGTCTATAGACTTCTGGCACAAGCTCATATGCACTTTCTTCACCTCCACATACTCCCCAGATCCCTCCTCTGATAGTGTTGCGGATACCTCACTAGCTCTACCTAAAAGTTTTGTTTGGATCAACAAACCCACATAGCCACTGGCCACTGCAATTGTTTAGCCACTTTTTCAAATGAAATGAAAAAGGTTTCCCTATCCTACTCATCAAATTTAGGCAAGGCGTGAATATTCTTAAAACGTTTCTACTAGGCTTTTGACTACCATGAGTTTGCTCATCCTCACGCTGTTCCTCACGAAGCTTACCTTCAGCCTTCGTTTTCAGATGATGTTCCATTCTCAGTGTCCATCTCTGAAGCTCAAACTCTCTCTTTTGGTTTCTCTCCTGTTAAAGCCATTCGTTTTTTTTTTCTCTTTCCTGGATTAAACCTATTCGTTCCCTTTGTTTCTCTTTTAATTTTAGTCGTAACACAAACTGCTTCATTTCTGCTTCTAATTCAAGCTACTTTATTTGCGATTGAAGTTTAGTCATTTCTACAGACCCCAATGGAGTTTCCAGCAAATTGGAATGCTGAGCTACTGCTGCAATAATCTCATCTTTCCTCACATTAGCTTCAACTCCAGATGGTCTACTAATTCTTGCAGCTTGAGCTTATGTGCATGTTTTAAAACTCCCAAGGTCGATTCTCCCACCTCCAAAATATCCTTTATGACTGCAAGAGCTATTGCTATCTTAAGCTCTGTTTACCCACCAAATCAACACACAAAAAAAAACAAAAAAAGCCACTCGATGTCTAAATTCCACAAAGGTCCCCCAATCTGTTTTGGACCAGGCCCGACCACTGAAAACATTTTTAAGCAGGTAGCCCAGACTGTAACTTTGCTATTTGTTGAAGGTTAGTGTATAGTGGATATTCCCAGAGTGAATTAGCTGGTCAGACTGCCGAGTTTTAAACAAACAGACTTTATTTACCAAATTACGGAATGAAGCACAGGAACTGAAAATAGAATACACAACTAACTTATCTTCTCCAAAGGAGTGGCTATCCCTACTTTAGGATGTTGTTCCAAAATACTTGCACCAATCCCAAAAAGCAAACGCTTTATCAGAAACAGTAAATCCGGTATATAAGGCTTACAGGTTATGAGGTCGGAAGGGCAGAAGGAGGGGGAGAGCGTCCAATTTCAACAGTGACCCTAACTCAACTAACCCCCAAACTGAACAGATCTGCTCAGCTAGAGAGCTGGCCACGTCCACTTCATTATCCAAGTTTTTATTTAAAGACTTGAAAGCATTCTGTCTGAGACATTACCAGTTAAGTATAAAAAGACGGACCCCAAGTGAGCCTTTCAAAATTCAGACATATTGGAATCTTGGTTCGTTTCAAACCTCTCTGAAGAAGAAAAATCAAGGATAACATAACCTTGTAAAAGGACTGGCTTTGTGACAGCATGCCACATTTGGCTTTGGATTGAATTCACACAATATAAGTCTTACTGCTTTGAAGCCAATAAAGTGTGTTAAGCTCTTTGTGAGTTTATATTTTAAAAAAAGTGCTGAAGCACATTGAGTGTTGAAGATGCAAAATTGCCTTATTGGATAAATTAAAGGAATGCCCAGGCATATCCACATTCCCTGTGTATTGGAGTGCAAATATATCCACTGTAAATATATTGGCTGGTGCCTGTTCTGGTTGAGGAGAGATCAGCGCGGTAACAACATTTAGGGTGGTTTTTCGGGGTGTTTGCGGTGGGACGTTCAGACGGTTACAGCATTGCAAACGGAAAATGCAGCTGAATCATCGAGATAAGAAAACACCCACTATCCTCTCTCACAACTAACATCACTGGAGCAATTGGTGATGGGATATGTGACCAATAGCCAGCGATGCCAACATTCAATCTAGTCCAGTTGTTATTGTGATCTGATGGTACCATACTGAAAGGAGTTAACTGGATCTGTTTATTCAGTGACTGTAATTGGTGCCAGTCTCCATGGATCCCAATGATGTCACTGGATGGTTTCTCTCTCCTATTAGTAAGGGGCTTCTTGCAATGCTTTATGCAGCAGATGCATCACCTCCGACACTCACGGGGATCAGCAGTTGCAGAGACAGGAAAAGGAGAGAGAGACATCTGAGAATAGTCTGGAATGATCCATTAATGGATCAGAACATGAGAACATTAGACTGGAATGCTACAACAATGGACAGGAGTTTATCTTATTGACTAGCAATTAGCTCATGGCTCAGGGAGTAATCCAGAGACTATCACCTTTAGCTTTCTAATTTAGGTCCTAGCTGTTAGTATTGCCTTAGCAGAACTTCTGCCCTAGTTTTATCGATGGTATATATGGACCACTGGATTTTTCCCCTCCTACTCCAAGTTCTTCTGCAGCCCAGATGAGATATCCTGAACCTGAGCACCAGGCAAACAACACAAGCCTTCGGGATTCTTGACCCTGGCCACAGAGAACAGTTTCTTAGCCTCTGACTTTACTATACCCAATTACAACAACATTTCTCTTCTCCACACCCCCCACCAAATTGAATGGCTCCCTGTGCCACATTGCTGCGGTCAGCCAGCTCATCCTCCCTGGAGTTCCCATTCCCATCACACAGGGAGCAATACTCTTGAACCTGTTGGACAAGGCCAGGGATGGTGGCTCCTGCAACTGTATCTCCTGGATCCCTCTACCTGCCTCAGTCACAGTGACACCCTCCTGTCCCTGACTACTGGCCAAATTCCAGTTAGTTCGTCTAAGGGATATGACTGTCTCCTGAAACATACATCCAGGTAAGATGTTGGGAGTCTCTGTCAGTGGAGGATTGCACCAAGAATGCTGCTCAGTGGACTGTTATCACTGTTCTGGTGTCTGGATAAGGCTGACCAGTCAGTGAGCTGGAGACATTAATGTTCAAAAGATAAAACCAGAGAGCAGATCAGCAGCAGATTAAACTAAGTTCAAATGTCATTATGCCACGCCGAGAATGCCAATAAGAGCCAGGATGGTGTAGCTGAATTGGTTGATGCATTTTTCCATGTGAGGTGATCTGTCCCTTCAGGTCGCTGACAAGGTCCTTGCTCGAAATTCTGAGCTGATGCATTCCCATAAACGTTTCCTTATATTGTGTGGAAGCTCCTTGGAGAGATCGAGATTACAGCATTGTTTAACTGTTGCTGTTTTCAGTTCCGAAAAAATAACAAACTAATTTATAACAACTGATAACAAGTTGAATCCCAATTATGAAGGAGTGTTGCTGTTCAGTAAGTCATAGTGAAGTAACAATAAACAGAATCTGGAATCTGCCAGCAATCATGCTACCCACTCAAATACCGTGAGCCCCATCCCAAATTCACAAATGATTTCAGCCAATGCCACATTGAGACAGTTTATTTCATGTGTGAAAATATGTGTCAGAGCTGTCCTTCTGATCTCTAGGGTGGGAGCTGCCCTCTTTAAACAAGAGCATTTCACTCACTGATTGAAATGCGAGTCTTCTCACAGAAGGTCAGCATTATTCCCTACCCTTAATTGCCCAGGAACCGGAGTCACATGAAGAACCAAGTGAGGAGAACATACTGCCTTTCCTGAGGGATGGGGGCGTTGTGAACAAGATGGACTTCCATCAATGTAAACATCACTGACTTCACGAGTAATGTCATTGTCCATCCAGGTACATCACAGGCATCACTCTCAGTGTCACTCCCCATCCAGATACATCACTGACTTCACTTTAGCATTGCACCTACAATGGCTGACAAGAAAGGTAAATGGAATGTTGACATTTATTATGAAAAAAAATAAAATATCAAGGTTGAGAAGTGTTCCTGCAAGTGTAAAAGGCATTAGTGCAACCTCAGCTGGAGTATTACAATCCCTAACTTGAGAAGGGATATCATTACTTTGGAGGCAGTTCAGAGGAGGTTGATGTGATAATTCCAAAGATGAAGGTGTTGTCTAGTTCCTCCTTAAAACAAGTTCGCAGCTCCAGCCAGAATGTTCTGAATGAATGTGCCCAGGTATCTCACAATACTGAAATGGCCAAATCAGTCGGAACACAAATTAATGCCAATATAAACAGTCCTTTCCTGAGGAAACATGTTACAATACCCTTTAATTATGGACACACTATCTCTAATCCTATTTGGCCCCGTAAGTTTACAATACTTCCTGAATTTCTTGTAGATTTACGCAGTCTCTCTCTCTCTCTCTCTCTCTCTTTTGCCATGCTGGTCTCCTCGGAAGGCCTCCAGAAGATTCAAGAAATCTGTCTGCGGGTGACCAAGTAGGAGAATCAATTACAGTAGCGCCTCGACTTACGAACCTAATCCGTTCCGGGACCCGGTTCGCGAACCGAAAAGTTCGCGAACTGAATCAATTTTTCCCATTGTTCAGATAGCGTAAGAATGTTTGGACATAGCAACGAACGCTGTTAACAGAGCACGCACCAAAGACGAACTGAATGAGATCACGCGGAGCCTGAGAGCTTTTGCGTTCAACAAGCGCGTAGCAACGCAGAACAATGAAACTACGTGGTCGCACACGGGCTTTTTGCATTCGTACCTTCGTTTGTACCTTGAATATCGTACGTACGTTGAAGCAAAATTTTAAGTACAATCATGTTCTTAAACCGATTTGTTCGTGAACAGGGTCGAGGAGCTACTGTAATAGTTTGAAGCATTGCTAATCATGTGGATGGCTTGTTCCTGTTAGTTTCTTTGTGTAGTAGGATCCGGTGCCTTCCTGTCTGCGCCCTCCTTTGTTTGGTGGATACGCTATTAGGGATATGTCTGTCCAGGTTAACTGTTGCCTTTTACATTATGCTGATGGCATTACCACTTGGCTGCTGTGTTTGCACTGAGTCTGGCGTGTGGGCTTTGTGTCTTAGAAGATTTACTTGGTCAATACACACAGTATCCCTTTTTCTTTGGGTAAGTTTACCATCAATGTATGTTTTACCAGACAGTGTTATAGAGAAAATATAGCGAATCACCAGGAGACACAGAGAGTTCCTCAAGAGGTAGTTCTTTTATTTGCAAACAAAAAACCATGACACTGAGAAAGCAGATTCTCAAATGCCCACGAACCTCAGGGTCTGTGAATTTTTATATATTTTTTGTCATGTTCCTGTTAGCTTATCAGCATATCCAACTATATTAATCAAAGTACCTCACTCTAGCTACACAATAAACTAGTGATGTTAATTCCCATTAGTTGTACATTCTATTTATGATATTCTAATGTCACGGTTAGATATTTATTGCTAACCCTGCTACAGTGATCTTCAATTGCAGACTAACCTGTCATGATAGATATTTAGCTATTCCATCTGTTGCAATAGTCTCCAGTCGGAAGCTGACTCTACTAACTATTAATTAGATATTTTAATGTCATGTCCCAAATATTTATGGTCCCAATCCTGTCATAATAATACTTAACAGAGAAACTTGCTTTATTATTTGTGACCTTTCAGCCTTAAACTTACTCTGCTAATTGGTGTAAAAGCATTCCACTATTTTTATCCCATCTTGTCTTCCACAGACCACAGATTGCCAGTGGTCTTCATGCTTTAACCCTTCCCCACTTTCATGTTCTTTATTTTCCATAATAGTCGGCTGCTACATTCTCCACTTCCCCTCGAAATCCTCCCCTTTTGAACTGAAAGAAGCTTATGTGAATGGACGATAAACCTAATTATAAAAGTTGGTTATGTTTCTTGTCAGAATAGCCAGCTGTTTGTGTGAAAGCCATTGTGTACATTGGTCAAACCTATCATCGTACATCTGATAAGTGATATTATGAAAATGAATCATAGAGGTCCTACAGAGTGGAAGCAGGCCATCCAGCGCTTTGAGTCCACAATAACCCTCCAATGTGATTCCCATCCAGACCCAACCCTCCCCCCACCCCCATCGCCCCTGCCCCAACTCCATTCCATAACCCTCAATTTCCCAATGCTAACCCATCCAGCCTGCATAATCCTGGATACTATGGGCAATTTAGCATGGCCAATCCACCCTAACCTGCACATCTTTGGACTGTGGGAGGAAGCTCATTTGGATGGCTCGTTACTGTTCATTACTATGGGAGATTTGCTAGAGTACTTCGGGAGGTTTTAAACTAGTTTAGCAGTGGGATGGGAACAGAGCTACAGATCAGAGGAGAGGATAGTTGTTGAACAGGCAGAAATAGAATGCAGAGAGTTTCTCAGGAAGGATACACAGTTGAAAGGGCAAAGAGATGGGTTAAATTGTGTCTGTTTCAGTGCAAGGAGTGTCAGGAATAAGAGCAATAAACTTAGAGCATGGATCAGTACTTTGGAACTACGATATTGTGGCCATAATGGAGCCATGGATTTCACAGGGGCAGGAATGGTTGCTGGATGTTCTAGGGATTAGATATTTTAAAAAATGAGGGAGAATAGCACTGTAAATTAAATAGCGCATTACAGCTGCCGAAAAGAAGGTTGTTGAGGAGGGTTTGTCTACTGAATCAGTAGGGGTGGAAGTCAGTAACAGGTGTCTTTTATAGACCCCCCAATAGCAGCAGAAAGATGGAAGAACAGATTGGACAGCAAATCTTGAAAAGGTGCCCATGTAACAGAGTTGTTGTTATGGGTGGCTTCAACTTCCCCAATATTGATTGCAGGGAAATTTGACTGCTTGGATACAGAATTGGCTGGCCAAAAGAAGACATTGAGTGATAGTGGATGGAAAGAATTCCACCTGGAGGTCGGTGACCAGTGGTATCCCACAGAGATATGTTCTTGGGACTCTGCTTTTCATGCTTTCTATAAGTGACTTGGATGAAGAAGTGGAAGGATGGTTTAGTAAGTTTGCCAATGACACAAAGGTCGATGGTGCTGTAGATAGTGTCAAAGGCTGTTGCAGGCTACAGCGGGACATTTACAGGATACAGAGCTGGGCTGATAAGTGGCAGATGGAGTTCAAGCTAGATAAAAGCGAAGTGATTCATTTCAAAATTTGAAGTGCAGATTACAGGGTTAAACACAGGATTCTTGGCAGTGTGGAGGAACTGTGGGATCTTGGGGTCCACGTACATAGATCTCTCAAAGTTACCACCCAAGTTGATAGACTGTTAAGAAGGCATATAGTGTTTTGGCTTTCATTAACAGATGGATTGAGTTTATGAGCCATGAGGCTTTGCTGCAGCTCTTTCAAACCCTGGTTAGACCACACTTGGCATATTGTGTCAGTTCTGATCACCTCATTATAGGAAGGATATAGATGCTTTCGGTAGGGTGCAGAGGAGATTTATCAGGATGCTGCTTGGATTGGAAGGCTTTTCTTATGAAGAGAGTTTGAGTGAGCTAGAGAATTACACATTGGAGAGAAGAAGGAAGTGACTTGATAGAAGTGCACAAGATAATGAGAAATAGAGACTTTTCCATCGGGCAGAAATGAATTTTTACGAGGAGTCATAATTTTAAGATGATTGGAGGAAGGTATAGGGGAGATTAGATTTAATTCCATCCAGTGTAAAAACAGGTCATTTGGCCCAACATGTCCACACCAACCCTCCAAAGAGTAACCCACCCTGACCCATTTCCCTCTGACTAATGCACCTAACACTATGGGCACTTTAGCATGGCCAATTCACCTGACCTGCACATCTATGGACTGTGGGGAGAAACCGGAGCATTTGGAGGAAACCCACGCGGGCATGAGGAAAATGTACAGACTCCATACAGACAGTCGCTCAGGGCTGGAATTGAACTCAGGTCCCTGGACCTGGGAGACAGCAGTGCTAAGCTGCTGAGCCACCATGCCACATTACTATAGGCAGTAGGTTCTTTATGAAGAGAGAGGTGGGTGAGTGGAATGCACTGCCAGCAGTAGGAGTAGAGGCAGAGACATTAGGGACATTTAAGCGACTGCTGGACAAGCACATGGACGGCCGTAAATTGAGTGGTGTTTGGGTTAGGCTGACCTTACATTAAGATAAATGCTCGGCACAACATTGTGGGTCGAAGGGCCTGTACTGTGCTGTACTGTTTAATGTTCTAAACTGAAGCACCCAGAGGAAACCGAAACAGACATGTGGAGAATGTGCAAACTCCACACAGATGCTTGAGGGTGGAGTTGAGGCTCTCTGAGGCAACGGTGCTAACCACTGAGCCACCGTGCTGTCCCTAATTGTTTCTACAAAAAGATTCTGTTTTCTTAATCCAAATGGTGGTGCAGATTGTAATGCATAGCCAACATCCAGTGGTCAGAATAAATACAAGTGAATGAGACCTGCTGTCTTAAAATCCTGGAATTCCCTCCCTAAGGGCACTGTGGGTCTACCTCCAGCACATGGCCTGCAACAGTTCAAGGAGTCAGCTCACCACAATGTTCGTAATGGCAACTATGGACGCAGCAACACTCAAAGAATAAAGTGATAACCCTGGGAATTCTATCAAGCTTATAGCCCCTGTGAGTTGTGTCCAGGCATTATTCATAGTGATGGTACCCATCTGCTGGGGTATCTACTTTTTATAGCCTGCAATCATAACCACCAGCTTCCCAAGATATATCAAGGTAACTATCAACTCCAGGCAACAGTTAGGACCGAAGCTTGATATGAGAGGAGCCAAATTCATGGATGACAGACTATGGGCATTTCTTCTAATGGCCCATTTGTCCACATTCACTTAAACGTGAACCCTGTCAATATCCCTTCTATCTCCACAGTATATAGGGGTGTGTCATGGTAACCCATCCAAATGCCTTTTTAACATAATTGTATTTGCTCCTGGCACCTCCTACTAGGGCCTGATGTGTGTTGCTCCGTGTTGCAGGTGTACAGGACACATGCAGCTGTTTGGAGCTCCCTTCACTACTCCTTCCACATAGTCATTGTAACCTGAGGCTGCCTCCCCATCCCCAGATGCCCTCCTTTCACTGGAATGGGCTCTTTCCAATTGTAACTGAAGTAGTCCCATTTGGATGAGATTTTCCTGCAACATTCTGTCCTGTTCATTGTGTAAAGATCTACCTCTGTCACAGTCTCTAGTTTTCCCTGGAGTGACTGGATCTCAGCTGCCTTTCCCCAGCCAGGGATCCTCCAGGCTACAGGCAGCAACAGCAGAGTGTGATGTGTGTCAGGAAGAATCAACAAAGAGACTTTAATTTAAATGGAGAGATGTCACAAGCAAGGCTGTCTGATTTTCTGTGTGTAACATTTACAGACCCCAGCAGAGGGGGATCAGACTGTGTGTGTGCGTGCATGTGTGCACTTGCCCTAATGTAAACATCTTTAACACAAGTAGCTCCTTCCCAGTACTTACAGATGACCGATCGATGAAAATATGGAACGGCATTATCGTGTCTCTTGTTGTTTGGAAGGAAGTACATGTGTTCAATAATCTTATGCCCAGTTTGATCATAGACTTCTGTTCAATTCTGCAATAAATGTCTCTCATTTCTATAAGAGTATTGTGGTAAATTGTAAATACAGTGTGTTCAACTGTATTTATCATCATTTCTATAAATCTTAAACTCAATAAACTTGCTGACTTTACTTGTTTGTCTTAGTTTCATTCCATTTGTGAAATAATCTTGTGTTCATGAAAGCAAACATCTTGTATTCATTTGTGTACTAGTCTTGTGTTCATTTGTGGAATAAACTTGCACTAATTTGTGCAACACTCCAATGTGAATTTGTGTTGTAACCATGTCTTCTGGCTGCTCTAGATGTGAAACTGCAGCTTTGTGCCTGTGTGTATTCCACATCAGAGACCAGTGAGGGTGTGGGAGGGACAGTGTCAGACCTAGGTTAAAGCATTGACTTAATGCTTTCTCCAACGCCCCCCTCTAATCAATAAAAAATGATTGTTGGTGTGTTCCATAGCTGGGGGAAGTGTGTCCCATAGTTGGGGGAAGTGTGTTCCAGGTAGAGAGATCTGGGAGCTGACTGGATCAACTAGGATTTAGAGGAGATCGACTTTGGGTGACAGACCTGGGGCTATTTAAACCTGGCTCAGTTGACCATTATCCTCTGCCATGTGGATTGATCAGGGGTGAATATCCTAGACTGTGACTAATGATCCTGGACTTCCCAACATCGGGAACATTCTTCCTGCATGTAGCCTGCCCAGTCCCATCAGGATTTTATGATTTTTTTTTATGAGATCCCTCCTCATTCTTCTCCATTCCAGTGAGTACAAGCCCGGTCGATCCAGTCTTTCTTTATATATCAATTCCGCCATTATGATAATCAGTCTGGTGAACCTTCGCTGGATTCCTTCAATAGCAAGGAAAATCAACATTTCGGGCAAAAGCCCTTCATCAGGTCTATTCTTGATGAAGGGCTTTTGCCCGAAACATCGACTTTCCTGTTCCTCAGACCTCTATTCCTGATGAAGGGCTTTTGCTCAAAATGTTGATTTTCCTGCTCCTCGGATGCTGCCTGACCTTTCAGCACCACTCTAATCTAGACTCTGTGTTTGTGTGTTTTTGATTCTGTGTGTATCTCAGTGAGACTGCGTGAGAGACTTCATACTCTCACATACACATGCTCACTCCCAATCACTCTCTGCTCTCCAAGGACCACACACACATGCTCACACCCTGTTGACAGACTCTAACATCTTGAAACCCTCACTCTCACTTACTTATACAAGTACATTCACCCTCATACATTCTCTCAAGCTCACTCTTCAATGCACACTGTCAGGTGGTCTCTCTCTCTCTCACTTGCACAGAGAAACACAGAAACAGTCACTTGCGGCCTCACACACACTTACACCCACAGACTCACAGCCTCTCTGTCTGTCTCTGTTTGTCTGTCTCTCTCTGTCAATCTCTCTCTCTATAGCTCTCTCTCGCTCTCTCTCTGTCTGTCTGTCTCTCTCTCTCCCCCACCCACACACACACAAACACTGGTATCCTCACACACCTCCCATCAACAGATACCAGTGTAAGATACTAGTTACATAGAAACGGAGATGATAAATAGACCATTCAACCACCAGCTTCACCACTCAATATGATTATGGCTGATGGCAATCCACCCTTTTGTTACAAGAGCTATACTGACTTCCTTCTGTTCTTCTAGCATTTGTTAATACTTCAGTCCAACATTTGTCTTTTCATTATTTATTTATGACTTTACTGACAGTTTTTACAGTTTAGTGGAATTTTCTATCATACTCTAATTTCCCCTTTTTATTGTATTTCCTTCATTTTTTTTGCTATGGTATTCAAACTCTTGACCTGCCGCCTGTCTATTCACAATTAAGTTTTCTTTTCTTTACATTTCAAATTAACCCATGGATGGTGAGTCTGTACCTTGAAATGTTTCTTACACATTGGTAAGGCAAACCAGATTAGGTCTTATACACTTAATGATAGGGCTTTGGAAAGTATTGCCAAACAAAGAGTCCAAGGGGTGCGGTGCATAACTCCTTGTATGTGGAGTTGCAGGCAGGCACGGTGGTGAAGAAGGCTTTTGGCATGTTTCCCTTTCTTGGTCAATGCATTGAGTACAGAGGTTGGGACATCACGCTGCAGCTATACAGGACGTTGGTTCGGCCACTTTGGTAATACTGCCTTCAATCTTGGTCTCCCTACAATAGGAACAAGATTGTAAAACGTGAAAAGGTTCAGAATATATTTACAAGAATGTTTCCAAGATTGAAAGGCTTGCGTTATAAGTAGAGGCTGAATAATCTGGGACTTTTTCCCTGGAGCATCGGAGGCTGAGGGGTGACTTTATAGAGGTTTATAAAACCATGAGAAGTATGGATAGGGTGAATAGCCAAGATCATTTTTCCAGGGGAGAGAAGTCAAAAAATAGAGAGCAAATGTTTAAGTTGAGGGAGGAAAGGTTTAAAAGAAACCTAAAGGGCAACTTTCTTCATGCAGATGGTGGTGCATGTATGGAATGAACTGGTAGAGGAGGTGGGAGAGGCTGGTACAATTATCACATTTAACAGGCATCTGGATCAGTACACGAATAGGAAGGGTTCACAGAGAAATAAGCCTAATGCCGGCAAATTGAACTAGATCAGTTTAGGATACCTTGTTGGCATGGACGAGTTGGACCGAAGAGTCTGTTTCCATGCTGTATAACTCATTGACTTTCCATGGGTCTTATCTATGCTCTGTATTCTGAAATAACCTCCAAATTGTATGTCATTACATCTGTGAATTCACTTTGTCCAGCTCTGTACATGTAATGGACCATTTGCGTCTCTATTCTAGTTGCTTCTTGTGAATCCAATGTTTCTGAGGAACAAATTATTCTCTCCAAATGATAGACTCTGGAAGTATCCTCAATATTTTAATCATATTATATTGGCTGCTTTTTATTACAGGGTTTGTCTCTTCTTTTATGAAAAGAGATGGTAATTGAAAACTCTTCAGTCCTCTGACCACACTTCCATATCTATGGAGCATTAAATAGTTAAGTCCAATCATATTGCTGTTGTGTCCATTCCTCAGAAACATTCAGACATCCCATCCAGACTGAGCAAACGTTTTAATTTACCATGGTATAAAACAAATTGGTTTGAATGGTGTTAAGTGAACCTACTCGTTCAGTGATTGTAGTTAATGTCAGTCTCCATGCATCAAATTATTTCACTAAAAGGTTTACTTTCTATTAAAAAGGGGCTCTTATTAGTATCACATAGTATCAATCGGAACTTCACCTTCAGCACTAACCAGGATCAACAGCTCAAGAGTGAGGGAGAGAAGAGATCAGAGTCTGAGAACAATAGACTGGAATGTTCCAATAATGACCAGGTGCTTATATTTGGATCTTTACAATCTTTCTCAAGATTGGGTGGATCTTAAGTGTGCTTTGGCTGATTCAAGCTGATTTCTATCCTCTCCTCACTATTATTCCTGGTAAGTCTTTCTATCTGACTATGAATTCAATAAACCTTGTTGAACTAACTTACTGTCCTCATAATTTAAATATAGGTAAAAAGGAAGCCGTTGCCATGACTTCTGTCCACAAACTCCATTTCTTACCAAACAATTTTAATGCCAATATCTGAAGTGGAATCAAACTGTTCATAACTCCAACAAGCACTCTTGCTCTAAGCTGATGTCTACTTCCTTATTCTCTCCAACACCAATCCTGTTCACTACCACAATATCTCAAGTCTCTCCTTTTGTCTCAGTCTAGCTGCTGAATAAACCATCATATGCATCTTCATTACATTCAGATTCAATTGTTCCTATTCTCTTCCAGCCACAAATAATTTGACCAGAAATGTTGAGTGTTCTCCCTGAAAGGTGCTGACTTCAGGAGAGTCAGTGGGATTGTGATAATATCACTGCACTTGCAATCAGAGCCCCAGTCAGAGCCGTTTTCCCAGGATACTAATCTCATTTACAAGGGAACATAGTTTTAAGGTAAGATGTGAAAGTTTAAAGGAGGTGTGAGACAGTTTTTTTTACACAGATGGTGATAAGTGCCTGGAATGCGTTTCCGAAAGGTAATGATGGAGGTGGATACAATAGCAATTTCTTGAATAGGTAGGGGATCAAGGGATATGGACCATGAAAAGATAAAAGGTTTTTCATTTGGAAAGGCATCAAGTGTGAGCACAGTCTTGGTGGGCTGAAGGGCCTGTTCCTGTGCGGTACTGTTCCTTATTCTTTCTTCTCTGTTTCCTCTATAGCTGTTTAAAAGAGTTGCATCACCTCCTTGGTACACTGTACAGTATGCTCTAAGTGCTGAATGCAAGTTCCTATGCATCTCTTTAGAGGGGCTGAATGGTGTATTCCTGTGCCTCAGTAACAGCCTTGAGGAATTCAGTGATAGATGTATTGTGTGACATTACACAGGAGGTAGGAGCACAAGTTGGCCATTAGGTTCCTGCTACACCATTCAGACAGATCAGAGCTGATCTGACCGTGGCTGAACTCCCATGGTGGCCGTGGTAGTGGCAGGTCTATGGTCGTAATTCTCAACCTGATATTGAGACACATTCCGATTGTTTATTGAGAACACTAGTTTCCTGTGGGGCATCCCCATGTGTAGTATCTATTCCGTACTGCTTTATATCGGTCGGACATTCCTGTCTCGTTTGTCGTCACTTTCACTTTCGATCAATTTGTGGCCATTTGTAGCCAGAAGCTGAATTTAAATATTGCAGTTAGAAAACTGTTCTGGGAACCGCTACTGTGCTGAGCTGTTTAAAGAACATCTTCTGGTATTTTATGCTCCCAGCTCAGTATTGGCTGGATAACACCCCCTGGCTTTGTGATGCAACAATCGGTGTTTATTACTCTTGAGTCTGGATCATAACTGAGTTCCTCCACCACATTCTAACCCCGACTTTCCAATTTCCTCTGATTCTGCTGCTCAATGTTTTCATCATCAGATACTTTTTAATGACCAGCAGAGCCCACAGGAGACCAATGGAGAATCTTACAGGGACACCGAAGTGTTAACAATGTATTCGATATGGAGCCAAATGTTTGTGATAGGCTATTGGTCTACGTATCTACATGAATTGTGCTGGAATTGGGATTCAAGCTGCAGTTTCTCAGTTGCTGCATGGCATTTTTGCCATGACCCTGACAAAGTTCAGGATGCAACTGAAAAAGGTGCTGAAATATCCCTTCACTCAAATCAATGAATGAATCAATCAGATCCATTTGTTGTGCACTTGTTGGGCTGAACAGCCTGTTTCCACACTGTAGGGATTCTATGAGGACATAGATATATCAGTGTTGGACTGGGGTGGCCAAAGTTAAAAATCACACAATACCTGGTTATAGTCCAACAGGTTTATTTGGAAGCACTAGCTTTCGAGAGCTTCATCGGGTAGCTATTTGGGCATGTTCATGGAACACAGAATTTACTACAAATTTGGTGTCCTGTGATCCTGCCCCACTAGCTACCTGATGGAGGAGCAGTGTCCAGTCAGTCCAGGATTTTCTCATTTTAATTCAAATTCACAGCAATGAAGCAGTCTATCACAATGATAACAGACTGAGAACAGGGACTGAGGTGTCAGTGGGGGAGCTCTTTGGGGCAGTGACCAAAGTTCGATTAATTTTAAAGTAGCAATGGTTTTGTGTGTGGGAAATCATGTCACAAGAACTTGACTGAAGAAGTTTTTGAAGAAGTAACAAAGAGGATTGATGAGGGCAGAGCGGTGAACAGGATCTGTATGGACTTCAGTAAGGTGTTTGACAAGGTTTCTATGGGATACTGGTTAGCAAGGTTAGATCATATGGAATACAGGGAAAATTAGCCATTTGAATTGGCTCATAGGCAAGAGGTGGTGGTGTAAGTTTGCTTTTCAGACTGGAGGCCTATGACCAGTGGTGTGCTACAAGGATCAGTGTTGAGTCCACTGATTTTCATCATTTATATAAAGTATTTGGATGCAAACATAGGAGGTATAGTTAGTAAGTTTGCAGATGGCAAAAAATTGGAGGTGCAGTGGACAGTGAAGAAGGTTACCTCAGATACAATGGGATCTTGATCAGATGGGCCAATGGGCTGAGGAATGGCAGTTGGAGTTTAATTTAGATAAATGTGAGGTGCTGAACAAAGAGACATTGGAGTGCATGTTCATTAGAGTTGCAGGCAGATAGGATAGTGAAGGAGGCATTTGGTATGCTTTCCTTTATTGGTCAGAGGATTGATTATAGGAATTGGGAGTCATGTTGTGGCTGTACAGGACATTAGTTAGGCCACGTTTGGAGTATTGCATGCAATTCTGGTCTTCCTGTCGGAAGAAGTTTGTAAATCTTGAAAGCGTTCAGAAAAGATTTACAAAGATATTGCCAGGGTGGAGGATTTGAGCTATAAAGAGAGGCTGAAATAGACTGGGGCTGTTTTCCCTGGAGCTTCGGAGACTTCTCAAGTTTAATAAAATCATGAGGGGCATGGATCGGACAAAGTCTTTTCCCTGGGGTGGGGGAGTCCAAACTGGAGGACATAGGCTTCGGGTGACAGGGGAAAGATATAAAATGGACCTAAGGAGACAACATTTTCACATAGAGAATGGCGTGTGTATGGAATGAGCTACCAGAGGGAGTGGTGGAATCTGGTACAATTACAGCATTTAAAAGGCTGGTTGAGTATCTGAATAGTAAGGTTTAGAGGGATATGGGCCAAGTGCTGGCAGATGGGACTACATTAGGTTAGGATATCTGGTTGGTATGAATGAGTCATGCTGTACATCTCTGTGACTAAGTGCAGTATAACAGAGCATGCAGGGCTCCCTTCGTGACAACAAGTGAGTGTTCCCACTGCGGTGATATTTGCACTATAAATCTACACATCTGTACATGACAAACTCCTCAACGTACAGAGACCAGGAGGGCAATCTGTCAAGACTTGAATTCT
This sequence comes from Chiloscyllium plagiosum, assembly GCF_004010195.1. Classification (NCBI taxonomy): domain Eukaryota; kingdom Metazoa; phylum Chordata; class Chondrichthyes; order Orectolobiformes; family Hemiscylliidae; genus Chiloscyllium; species Chiloscyllium plagiosum. Next base: position 70,878,415 of record NC_057727.1, on the reverse strand, counting down.
TACCAGGAACAGAGAGAGACAGGGACAGAGAGAGACAGGGACAGAGTGAGACAGGGTCATGATAGGGTCGACAGTATGAACCTTTTCCCGCGTATTGAGTCGGGTATTACAAGGGGGCATAGCTTTAAATTAAGGGGGGGTAGATATAGGACTGATGTTAGGGGGAGGTTCTTCACTCAGCGAGTCGTTAGTTCATGGAATGCCCTGCCAGTAACAGTGGTGGACTCTCCCTCTTTATGGGCATTTAAGAGGGCATTGGATAGGTATATGGAGGATAGTGGGTTAGTGTAGTTTAGGTGGGCTTGGATCGGCGCAACATCGAGGGCCCAAGGGCCTGTACTGCGCTGTATTCTTCTATGTTCTATGTTCTATGTTCTCTAACCAGAGACTGTGAGGGTGAGAACATTTCTGGGAGGCGAGGTAGATGAATGTAGCTTTACAAATCAAAACACGTGTATACTTCAGTTCCTTTGTTTAAAAAGAAACGTTCTCATTTAAACTGACTCACAGTTCCAGTATCCATTGTTATTTGTGGAAGTGAGTTCCAAGCCTCTCCCATTCTTTGTGTGGAGAAGTGCTTCCTAACATTTCTCCTGAACGCTCTGGCTCTCATTAGAGAATTGCCCCTCGTTAGAGAATTGCCAGCCAATGTAAATCATTTATCTTTTTCTGTTAATGTCTTGTAGGACTTCATTCAGATCATCCCTTAACCTTCAAGATTCTTGTGAACACATGCCTCATTTGTATATAAAAAAACAGAAATTGTTCAGCAGGTCTGGCAAGCATCTGTGAGAGAGAAAGCAGAGTTAATGTTTCAAGTTCAGAACTAAGTTGCATGATCTCTCCTCATACCTTCAGAACATATGAAACCAGAACAAATGACAGAATACTAAAGTCAGGAAATTCTGCAGCAGCAGTGACTTTGGGAGTCTCTGTTAATGGAAAATTGTAGCAAGAATGCTGCTCACTGGATTGTTATCACTGTTCTGGGGTCTGGATATGGCCGACAAGTCAATGAGATGGCGACGTTGTTGTTCAAAAGGTAAAACCAGAGAGCAGATCGGCAGCAGATTAAACCAAGTCCAAATGTCTTTATGCCACACCAGGAACATCAATAAAAGCAAGGATGGTGTGGAACACCTTCTCCACCTGCTGAGTTGGTTGATGCATTTTTCTATGTGTGGTGATCTGTCCCTTCAGGCGGCTGACAAGCTCCTTGTTTGAAACTCTGAGCTGATGCATTCCCAGAGATGCTGCCTTATACTGTCTGAAAGCTCCTTTGGGAGATTGACACGACAGCATTGCTCAGCTTTGTTTCAAAACTCTTGACAATGAACAAATTAATTACAGTAACAAGTTTAATCCCAATTATGAAGGAGCGTTGCTGTTCAGTACATCATAATGAAATAATAAAAAACAGAATCTGGAACCTCTCAGCAATAATACTGCCCACACAAATACCATGAGCCCCATCACAAGATCATAAATGATTTCAACCAATGCTGCATCGAACCAGTTTATCCCATGTGTGAAAATATATCTCAGAGCTAGTCTTCTGTTCTCTAGATTAGGAGCAGCCCTCTTTAAACAAGAGCATTTCACTCACTGATGGAAATGTGATTCTTCTTACACACTGAATGTGTGCATTACTGCCGAGGTCAGCATTTATTCCCCATCCCTGACTGCCCTGTTCCGGAGGCACATGAAGGGATTTCCTGGAGGAAGGGGACTGATTGAACAAGATGGTCTTCCAACAATAGAGGTATCACTGATGTCACTCTTATTGTCATTCTTCATCCTTCCCAAAGGGCAACTAGGGACGAGTAATAAACGCTGGCTCAGCCAGTGATGCCCACATCACATCAATGGATAAGAATAAAGTGATAACCCTGGAGGTTCCATCTACCTTATAGCCCCTGGTCTGTATTCATCAGGATCATACCCATGTGTTGGGATATGTGCCTTTTCCAAACTGCAATCATAACCACCAGTATCCCGAGATATATCATGGTGAGTGCAGTTAGGACCACAGCTTGATGTGAGAGGAGCTGAATTCATGGATGACAGGCTATGGGCATGTGATAATATGGCCTGTTCCTTCACATTTACTTAAGAATGGTCCCTGTCAATGTCCCCTCTATCTCAACAGTATGTGGGAGGAAGATGTGATAAGCCATCTAAATACATTTTTTAATATAATTCCGTTGTTTTGGACATCATCCTAACTTCATCACTTGAGACAATTGGAATCCCTAGCACTGAGAGTATCCTTGCAGTTGCCATTAAACCAGACCTTGGTGAGCTGCTGTAATTGGGGTGGATGGTGGCTCAGTTGTCAGCATTGCTGCCTCACAGCACCAGGGACATGGCTTCATTTCCAGCCTTGGGCGAGTGTCTGTGTGGAGCTTGCACATTCTCCCTGTGTCTGCATGGGTTTCCGCCCACAGGCCAAAGATGTGCAGGTTAGGTGAATTGGCCATGCTAATTGCCCACAGTGATAAGTGCTTTGTCAGGGGTAAATATAGGGTAGGGAAATGAGTCTGAGTGAGTTCCTTTTCAGAGGGTCGGTGGGCTGAAGAGCCTGTTTCCATATTATAGGGAATGTAATTTAAACTGACAGAGAGAGATATTGGGGTGGGCCTTCTCCTAGAACAAATGTTTACACTGCTTTTCACAAATTTGCTATGGGGCTTTCCCTTGGCTGGCCTGTCTGAACTCCTCCCTCATCCTATTCCTGCAGATACTGCACAGGGTGTCCCAGCAGTAATGACGGTGGGCAACAAAACTGCACCCTGTGCAGTATCTACAGCACAGAGACCCAAAGATGGAGAGCAGGAGGAAGTCTGTGATTTTGCTCCTCACCATCTCTTGGAGCTTCATCTTCCTGTTGTTCATCTATGTTTTAAGTTTCTTACATTATGTTATTCAAGGAGTCCATCCTGAAGATTACTTGCTTTTCCTGCATAACTTCACAAAACTTGGTTATATGCTGCAGATCCTAAGTTGGTGCACAAACAACATTATCTCGGTTCAGAGTGAAGATCACTAATACAGCAAAGTAGCGAGTTACACAAATTCCTTGCATAATGAATAAATAAAACTCCTTAGTGAAGCCACAGGAGGGTCCTGTTGTTCCCGACATGAAACAATTTTTCGAATTCATTCATGGGATGTTGACATCACTGCCCAGGCCCAGCATTTATTACCCATCCCTAGTTGCCCCTTGAGAGGTTGGTGGTGAACTGCCTTCTTGAACCGCTATTGTCCATGAAAGTCAACCCATAATGTTGTTAGGGAAGGAATTCCAGGAATTTGACACAGGGATATATTTCTACTTCAAGATGGTGAGAGGCTTGGAAGGCAATTTGCATAAGGTGGTGTTCCCATGTATTTGTTGCCATTGTCCTAAATGGAAGTGGCTGTGGGTTTGGAAGGTGCTGTGTGAGGATCTTTGGTGAATATTTGCACTGCATTTGTAGGTGGTACACACTGCTGCTACTGAGCATCTTTGGTGGAGGGAGTGGATATTTGTGGTTGGGGTGCCAGTCAAGCAGGTTGCTTTGTCCTGGATGGTGTCAAGTTTCTTGAGTGTTTATTGGAGCTGCACTCATACAGGCAAGTGGAGCATATTACATCACATCCTACAGAGAGTCTTTATCCCAGTGCAGAGGCAGGGTTGAGCTGGGAACCTGTAGATTCCCCATCTTAGCATAACCCAAAGGAATTGTCTAGGAAAGTGGAATTTCCTACTGGGTAAGTCCTATTAGCTTGGAACCCTCTAGGTGTCCATCAAAAATCAAATTCTTCAGCGGGTTCTGATACAGTTAAACAGACTAGTTAATCTGTAAATATTCCATGTCAACCAACCCTATACTAATGTCCCAAATAGCTTTCTATGAGCTATTTTGAAGTGAGAAATCGTGGCAGGTGATTATATGATATTATTAGAACCCACTCACCAAAGAAATGGCTGGCCTCTATTTTTCAGCATCAAGCTTCCAGTTTCTTTGGGCTGCTTATCCATTGCAGTCTCATCAAAAATTTCCTGACATTGATTACGATGCAGAGGTCGAGCCTCTCTGTTGATTAAACCAAACACCCAGAGAGTCTTGGTTCACTCTGTAATCTGTTAAAATAATAAGGACAGAGAACTCTAAAATTCCAATACATAAAGACAATTTTAATTATTTTCTTAACTCTAATAGTGAACACTAAACAACAACTGTTCACAAATCCAAGTCTCCCTTTTTTACCTATTTAATATCTGACTCCAACTCAATAAAAGTACACTGTTCCAATTATTAAACTGGGCACTTAGTAAGCAATGCATTAACTTAATCTCAAGAGCAAACAGGTTCCTCTGAATTCAATCCTCTGGCTGCTGATCTCGCTGGGCCATCTTGTTTCTTTTTTTTCACTGAGAGAAGGTTTTACTGAGAGAAGGTTTTTTCACTGAGAAAAGGTACCTTTGGTTGAAATTGTTTTCTAATTTCTTTGAGAGGAAGATGCGAGATGGGCATTTAGCTCTCGGGCTCGACAGTAGTTGCTCGCTATTCGATGGCAGTTGCTCTCCCTCATACTTTCAAATTATCGGGTTTATATAACACCCATGACTCAATAAACTCTTCTAATCAGTTTCAAGGTGTCAAAACAATCAAACCAAATGCCATTGGTTTCTGGTATCCTGGGCATAACTTAAACTAATTGGGTAAATTGGAATTTTGGCCAAAACAGCAGCCAAACCTCAGGTAATTGGAACATGTATCTATTTTGGAACAGCTCCTCTCTCAACTGGCAGCTGTTGCTGTACTTTAAATTCAAAAAGCACTTTCGATCTTGCAGCCATCATACACTCTGTTGACTTTGGAACAATACGGATTCGTTGGTTACAGTTCCAGATACAGACTGTACATCCATCCGTACTGTCACCAAAAAAAAACAGATGCACCGACACTGCATCAACACCCCCCCCCCCCCCCCCCCCGCCACCGGCTGAACCCTACTCAACACTGCAATCACCACGTCCCTGACTGATCCCTACTCAACACTGCAATCTCCACGTCCCTGACTGATCCCTAACCAACACTGCAGTGGATCCCACCCTGACTGATCCATACCTAACACTGCAATGTCCACCTCCCTGACTGATCCCTACACAAGACTGCACTCACCCCTTCCCTGATTGATCCAGACCCTACACTGCAATGTCCACCTCCCTGACTGATCCCTACACAAGACTGCACTCACCCCTTCCCTGATTGATCCAGACCCAACACTGCAATCATCGCCTTCCTGACTAATCCAGGGATCACTGCAATCACCAAATCCATGACTGAAACCGATCCAAAACTGCAATCACCCCCTCCCTGACTGATCCCTACTCAACACTGCAATCTCCCCCTCCCTGATTAATCCCTACTCAACACTGCAATCTCCCCCTCCCTGACTGATCCCTTCCAAACATTACAATAATGCTGTTCCAGATTAATCCAGACCCAACACGGTAATTTGCTCCTCCGTGACTGATTTCTACCCACTGTGTAATCTCCCTCTCCCTGACTGATTTCAAGTCAATTATGAAATCTGCAACTTCCTAACGGATCTCTGCACAACACTGCAATTAACCACTCCCTTACAGATCCCGACCCAACACAGAAATTGACATGTCCCTGACTGACCACTACCCAACACTGAAATCACCCCCTCCCTGACTGATCCCTACCCAACACTGCACTCACCCCCTCCCTGACTGATCCCGACACAACACTGCACTCACTCCCTCCCTGA
>NC_057727.1:70852855-70872179 GCF_004010195.1 Chiloscyllium plagiosum | reverse complement strand
CTACCAACACTTCAATCTCCCCCTCCCTGACCGATTCCTACGCAACACTGCAATCACCCCCTCCCTCAATGATCCTTACTCAACGCTTCAATCTTCCCCTCGCTGACTGATCCCTATGCAGCACTGCAGTCTCCCCCTCCCTGAATGACCAGTACCTAACACTGCAATCACCCCCTCCTTGACTGATCCCTACACAATGCTGCAGTCTACCCCACCCTGACTCATCCATACGCAACACTGCAATCTCCCCTCCCTGACTGATCCCTATACACCATTGCAATTTCCCCTCTCCCTGACAGATTCTTACATAACACTGCAATCTCCCCCTCCCTGAATGATCACTACCCAACACTGCAATCTCTCCCTCCCCGACTGATCCCTTCCCAACTCTGCAATCTCTCCCTCCCTGACTCATCCCTATCCAACACTGCAATCTCCCCCTCCCTGACTGATCCCTACACACCATTGCAATTTCCCCTCTGCCTGACAGATTCTTACATAACAATGCAATCACCCCCTCCCTGACTGATCCCAACCCATCACGGCGCTCATCCCCTCCCTGACTGATCCCTGCCAAACACTGCAATCTCCCCCTTCCTGACTGATCCCTACCTAACACTGCAATCTCCCCCTCCCTGACTGACCCCTATCCAACACTGTAATCTCCCCCTTCCTGACTGATCCCTACCCAACACTGCACTCACCCCCTCCCTGACTAATCCCTACCCAATACTGCACCCACCCCTTCCCTGACTAATCCCTACCCAACACTGCAATCACCCCCTTCCTGACTGATCCCTACGCAACACTGCAATCTCCCCCTCCCAAGGAAAAAGAATAACTAGAGAGAAAATAGGACCCTTCAAGGACCAAAGTGGACATGTGTGTGCAGAATCGCAGGGGTTATTTCTCCACTATGTTGACCGTGGAGAAGGACATGAAGGCTTGGGAACTTGGGGAAGTTAGTGATGATCTCTTGGGGTCAGTCCATATCACAGGAGAGGAAGTGTTGAATGCATTAGAATGTATGAAGGTGGATAAATCTCCTGCACCTGACCAAACATATCCAACAGCACCTCAAGAGATGAGAGAAGTAATTGTGGGATCCCTGGCTGATCTTTTTGCCTCACCGTTAGCCACAGGTGAGGACAGCAAACGTTGTGCCCTTATTCAAGAAAAGCTGCAAAGATAAACCTGGGAACTATAGATCAGTAAACCTAAGATCCACGGTAAGTAAGTTACTTGAGAAGATGCTGAGAGATTAGATAGACATGCATTTGGAAATACAACATTTGATTGGGAGAATTCAGCATAGCTTTGTGCATGGGAGACCATGCCTCACAAATTTGTTAGCGTTCTTTGATGAAGTGATCAGGAAGTTTGACGAGGGGAGGCCAGTACATGTAGACTTTAGAGATTTCAGTAAGCCCTTGATAAGGTTCCACATGGTACCTTGCTCTGGAAGGTTAGATCGCATGGAATCCAGGGGGCGTTGGCAAACTGATTACATAATTGGCTTGATGGTAGGAAGCAGAGGGTAACAGTCAGACTGGAGGCCTGTGACTCGTGATGTGCCTCAGTGGTCATAGAATCATAGAATCCCTCCTCTGTGGAAACAGGCCCTTCAGCCCAACAAGTCCACTGGCCCTCTGAAGATTATTCCACCAAACCCATTCCCCTACTTTATTACTCTACATTTAGCCCTGACTAATGCAACTTACTTACACATCCATGAACATCATATTAGATTAGATTACTTACAGTGTGGAAACAGGCCCTTCGGCCCAACAAGTCCACACCGACCCGCCGAAGCGAAACCCACCCATACCCCTACATTTACCACTACGGGCAATTTAGAATAGCCAATTCACCTGGCCCTGCACATCTTTGGACTGTGGGAGGAAACCGGAGCACCCGGAGGAAACCCACGCAGACACGGGGAGAACGTGCAAACTCCACACAGTTAGTCGCCTGAGGCGGGAATTGAACCCGGGTCTCTGGCGCTGTGAGGCAGCAGTGCTAACCACTGTGCCACCGTGCCGCCCATCAATTATAGGAAATTGAGCATTGTCAATTTACCTAACCTGCAGATCTTTGGATTGTGGGAGGAAACTGGAGCACCCAGACGAAACCCACGCAGACATGGGGAGAATGCACAAATTCAGTTGGTGTGGCATGGTGGCTCAGTGGTTGGCACTGCTGCCTCACAGTGCCAGGTACCTGGGTTTGACCCCAGCCTCGGGTGACTGTGTGGAGTTTGCACATTCTCCCTGTGTCTGCATGGGGTTGTTTTTTAGATTAGATTAGATTACTTACAGTGTGGAAACAGGCCCTTTGGCCCAACAAGACCACACCGCTCTGCCGAAGCGCAACCCACCCATAACCCTACATTTACCCCTTACCTAACACTACGGGCAATTTAGCATGGCCAATTCACCTGACCTGCACATCTTTGGACTGTGGGAGGAAACCGGAGCACCCGGAGGAAACCCACGCAGACACGGGGAGAACATGCAAACTCCACACAGTCAGTCGCCTGAGGCGGGAATTGAACCCGGGTCTCTGGCGCTGTGAGGCAGCAGTGCTAACCACTGTGCCACCATGCCACCCACATTTTCTTCGGGTGCTCCGGTTTCCTCCCCATTCCAAAAATCTGCAGGTCAGATGAATTGGCCAGGCTAAATTGCCCATAGTGCGAGGTGCATTCATCAAGTGTAAACATTGGGTAGGGAGAATGGCTCTGGGTGGGTTACTCTTCAGCAGGTCAGTGTGGCTTGTTGGGCCAAATGGCCTGTTTCCATACTGTAGGAAATCTAACCCTAACAGAATCTAACCCACACAGAGCATCCTGTGAGGTTGGAATTGAACCCAGATCGACAGTGCTGTAAGGCAGCAGTGCTAACCACTGATCTATTGTGCCACTGAGCTGGTCAGTGCTAGGCCCATTGCTGTTTGTCATCTATATCAATGATTTGAATGAGGATGTTTAAGGCATGATTAGTAAGTTTTCAGATTACACTAAAATAAGTGAGGAAGGTTCTCAGCAATTGCAACATGGCCTTCATCAGCTGGGGAATTGGGCTGAGAAATGGCAAATGGAGTTTAATACAGACAAGTGCGAGATCTTGCATTTTGGAAAGTCACATCAAGACAGGGGTTTCATGGTGAATGGTAGGGCCTGAAGGAGTGTAGTGGAACAGAGGGACCTTGGATTCCAGGAGCACGGCTCTCTGAACTCAGGGAGACAGGACAGTGAAGAAGGCTTTTGGCACACTGGGCCCTTCATCAGTCAGGGCATGGAATATCGAAGATGGGAAGTTATGTTGTAGTTGTGCAGGATGTTGGTGAGGCCGCACTTGGAATATTGTGTTCAGTATTGCCCACCTTGCTATAGGAAGGATGTTATTAAACTGGAAAGAGTACAGAAGAAACTTGCAAGGATGTTGCCAAAACTCAACTAGACAGATATAGAGACAGGTTGGACAAGCTAGGACTTTTTCTTTCGTGTATAGGAGACTGAGGGGTGTCCTTTAGAGGTGTATAAGGTCACGGGAGACATGGATAGGGTGAATGCACTCAGTCTTTATCCAAGGTTTGGGGAATTAAGGATGAAAGGGCATCAGTTTAAGGTGAAAGGGGAAGATTAAAAGGGAACCTGAGGGACAATGCTTTTATCCAGAGGATGGTACACTTACGGAATGAACTACCAGTGGAAGTGGTCGAGGAGGATACATTTAAGAACATTTATAATGCACTTGGACAAATACATGGAGAGGAACGTATTGGAAGGATATAAGCCAAGTGCAGGGAAACGGGGTTAGTGTGGATGGATCAGTTTGGGCCAAAGAGCCTGCCTCCATGCTGTAGAACTCTATGACTCTATGAGTATACCCAGGTGTCCCATCATCCAGAAGCGGCCAAAGCAATAGGAACACGAGCTGGTACAAATGTGAAACAGTCCTGCAGAATTTGGCAGGAAGCCAGCCTGGTCTTGCAGTGAATGATTCCTGGCACAGGACCTGTGGTGAGATGCCCATAGCGAACTGGGGAGGGAAGCTGGAAAGCTCACTCCACTACTGACAGCTTGGAGGAACTCTGGCTGGGATAAGGCGGCTGGGATCCGGTCACTCCAGGGAAACCTACAGGCTGTGACTGAGCTAGGTCTCCTACACAATGAGCAGGACAGAACGTTGCAGGAAAATCTCACCCACATGGGATCACTCCAGTTACACTCCAGTGTAAGTCTGCCCTCGTTTGTTTTATCAAGATGTAATATTTTGCATTTATTCCAATCCAGAAATCCCAAAAAACCCTGAGCATTAAAGACAGTAGGAGTATACTTAAGAGGGGACTCATAAGGGCAAAAAGGGGAAATGAGATAGCTTTGGTAAATAGGGTTATGAATAATCCCAAGGGTGTTTATAAATACATTAAGAACAAAAGGGTAACTCGAGAGAGAATAGGGCTCCTCAAAGATCAGTAAGGTAGCCTACGCGTGGAACCGCAGGAGATGGGAGAGATACCAACTGAATATTTTGCATCAGTATTTACTGTGGAGAAGGACATGGGCAATATAGAATGTGGGGAAATAGATGCCGACATGTTGAATATGTCCAACTTACAGAGGAGGACGTGCTGGGTGTCTTGTAACCTGTAAAGCTTGGTTAATCCCCAGCACCTGATCAGGTGAACCCTAGAACTCTGGGAAGCTGGGAATGTGATTGCTGGGCCTCTTGCTGAGATATTTGTATCATCAATTATCACAGGTGAGATGCCGAAACACTAGAGGTTGGTTAACGTGGTGCTGCTGTTTAAGAAAGGTGGTAAGGACAAGCCAGGGAACTATCGACCGGTGAGCCTGACATTGATGCTGGGCAAGTTGTTGGAGGGAATCCTGAGGAACAAGATGTGCGTGTATTCTGAAAAGCAAGGACTGATTAGTGATAGTCAGCATGAGTATGTGCGTGGGAAATCATGTCTCTCAAAATTGATTGAGTTATTTGAAGATGTATCAAAGAGGATTGATGAGGGCAGAGAGGTGGACATGATCTATGGAATTCACTAAGGCGCTCGACAAGATTCCCCATGGAAGACTGGTTAGCAAGGTTAGATCTCATGGAATACAGGGAGAACTAGCCGTTTAGATACAGAACTGGCTCAAATGTAGAAGGCAGGGTGGTGGTGGAGGGTTGTTTTTCAGATTGGAGGCATGTGACAGAGTGGAATGCCACAAGGATCAGTGCTGGGTCCAGTACTTTTTGTCATTTATATATATAATTTAGATATGAGCATAGGAGGTATAGTTAGTAAGTTTGCAGATGACACCAAAATTGGAGGTATAGTGGACAGCGAAGAGGGTTACCTCAGATTACAATAGGATGTTGTTCAAATTGGTGAGAAGTGGCAGATGGAGTTTAATTCAGATAAATGTGATGTGCTGCATTTTGGAAAAGCAAATCTTAACAGGACTGATACACTTAGTGGCAAATTCCTAGATCGTGTTGATGAACAAAGATATCTTGCAGTGCAGGTTCATATTTCCTTGAACGTAGAGTTGCAGGTAGATAGGATATTGAAGAAAGTGTTTGGAATACATTCCTTTATTGATCAGAACATTGAGTATAGAAGTTGGAAGGTCATGTACAGGACATTGGTTAGGCCTCTTTTGGAATATTGTGTGCAATTCTGTTCTCCATCAATCGGAAGGATGTTGTGAAACTTGAATGGGTTCAACAAAGATTTACAAGGATATTGCCAGGGTTTGAGCTGCAGGAAGAGAGCAAACAGGCTGGGGCTTTCTTTCCCTAGAGCATCAGAGACTGAGGGTTGACCTCCGTAGAGGTTTATAAAATCATTAGTAGCATGGATAGGGTAAACAGACAAGGTCTTTTCCTTGAGTAGGAGAGTCCAGAAATAGAGAGCATAGGTTGAGGGTGAGAGGGGAAAGATATAAAAGGGAACTAAGGAGCAACTTTTTCACGCAGAGAGTGGTGCGTGTATGGAATAAGCTGCCAGAAGAAGTGGTGGAGGCTGACAATTATAGCATTTTAAAGGCATTTGGATACTTGACATGAATAGGAAAGATTTAGAGGGATATGGCCCAAGTGCTGGCAAGAGGGATAAGATTAGGTTCGGATATCTGGTCGGCATGGACAAATTTGACCGAAGGTTCTGTTTAGTGCTGTTTATCTGTGACTCTCAGCTCAGTGGGTTTCGGTCTCTTCAAAGATAAATCTTAGTCTGTTTTATTTTAGTAAAGCTACAACATTCATGACGTTTATTTCTTTAAATACACATCTTATGATACTTTGATTAAGTTTTTTAATATAAAATATTGGTACTAATTTATTCTAGAGTAGTGTTTTGTAAAGCTGTAAGACTGTGCCTTTTTCTGGATCTGTGCACTGTTAAGGCGCAGAGATGGCCATTCGTACAGTGATGTGCTCTTCCTATTGGATGTAGGAGATTAAGGAAAGTTTCAATGATCCTGATTGTCTGCAGGAAGTGAGGATGCAAATCCTGTAGGATTTCATGGACCAGATGGAGTGATGGTTAAAGGTAATGAAGAATTTACAGGAGCCGGGGTGGGGGGGAGGTGTGATAGGTGACAGTTTCAGAAAGGTAGGAAAACTGCCGATCCAGTCAGGGTTTCCTCTCGGAAAGGGAGGAGTGGAGGGCAAGTAGTGCAGGAGTCTCCTGTGGTTATTTCCATCTCAAACAAGTATACTGTTTTGGAAAGCGTCGGGGGTCACAGACTCGCAGGGGAATATCGCACTGACAGCCAAGTTACTAGTGTAATGTGAGGTATATCAGGTTCCACGCGATCGATGGTGATAGGAGGCTTTCTAGTCTGCAGCACAGACTGCAGTTTCTGTAGCTAACAGTGAGACATCAGAATGGGGTGGTGCCTCCCTACTGTCTGGGTGAAGGATGTCTCCGAGGGTGCAGAATATTCTGAAAGGGGAGAATGATCAGTGGGAGGTTGCTGTACATTGATACCAATGACATAAGAGAAAAGGATGAAGTCCTGATGAGAGAATATAGCAAATTAGCCTGGAGGATAATAAGCAGGTCCTTGTGGGTAGTAATATCTGGATTACTCCCGGTGCCACATGCTAGTGAGTATAGGAATAGCAGGGTAGAGCAGATGAATGCGTGGCCAAGGATCTGATACAGGGGAGAAGGATTCACGTTTTTGGATCATTGGAATCTCTGCTGGGGTAGAATTGACGTGCATAAGAAGGATGGATTACATCTGAATTGGAAGGCGTCTAATATCCAAGCAGGGAGAGTTGCTAATGCTACTCGGGAGGCATTAAACCAGTGAGGGCGTGGGGGTAAACCTAAAGAGATAGTGAGAAAGGAGGTAAGTCTGAGGCGGGTACAGATGAGAAGTTAGACAGGCAAGGGAAAGGCACAGAATGAGGTAGGACTGACAAGTTACAATAGACAATAGGTGCAGGAATAGGCCATTCTGCCCTTTGAGTCAGCACCACCATTCATTATGATCATCCACAATCAGTATCCTGTTCCTGTCTTATCTCCATAACACTTGATTCCATTATCTTTAACAGCTCTTTCCATCTCTTTCTTGGAAGTATCCAGAGACTTGGCCTCCACTGCCTTCTGGGGCAGTGCACTCCATGTGTCCACCACTCTCTGGGTGAAGACGTTTCTCCTCAACTCTGTTCTAAATGGCCTCTCCCTTATTTTTAAACTGTGTCCTCTGGTTCTGGACTCACCCATCCATGGAAACATGTTTCCCGCCTCCAGAGTGTCCAACCCTTTAATAATCTTGTAGGTCTCAATCAGATCCCTTCTCAGCCTTCTAAACTCAAGTGTATACAAGCTCAGTTGCTCCAATCTTTCAACATATGATCATTCCGCCATTCCGGGAATTGACCTCGTGAACCTACCCAACACTCCCTCAATAGCCACAATGCTCTTCCTCAAATGTGGAGACCAAAACTGCACACAATGCTCCAGGTACGGTCTTACCAGGGTCCTGTACAGCTGCAGAAGGACCTCTTTGCTCCTATACTCAATTCCTCTTGTTATGAGGGCCAGCATGCAGTGAGCTTTCTTCACTACCTGCTGTACCTGCTTGCTTGCTTTCATTGACTGATGTACAAGAATACCTAGATCTCGTTATACTTCCCCTTTACCAAACTTGACTCCTTTTAGATAGTAATCTGCCTTCCCGTTCTTGCTTCCAAAGTGGATAACCATACATTTATCCACATTAAACTGCATCTGCTACACATCCGTCCACTCACCTAGCCTATCCAAGTTAACCTGTATTCTCATGATATCCTCCTCACATTTCACCCTGCCACCCAGCTTTGGGTCATCAGCAAATTTGCCAATGTTACTTTTAATATGTTCATCTATATTATTAATGTATGTTGTAAACAGCGCCGAACCTTGCGGTACCCCACTAGTCACTGCCTGCCATTCCGACAGGAAGCGTTTATCACTACTCTTTGCTTCCTGTCAGCCATCCAATTTTCAATCCAAGTCAGTATATTCCCCTTGTAAATCCATGCTGACTCTGACGAATCCTATTACCACTATCCGAATGAGCCTTAATTTCATCTTTTATAATTGACTCCAGCATCTTTCTCACCACTGACATCAGGCTAACCGGTCTATAATTCCTTGTTTTCTCTCTCCCACCTTTCTTGAAAAGTGGGACAACATTAGCCACCTTCCAATCTGACTCCAATCCTGATTCTGTCTCTCCCCTTTCGCAAGAGGCTGAACGTCATCCCTCACCAACAGGGCCATCCCACCCCCTCTGCCCATCAGTCTGTCCTTTTGATAGCACTGCACTGCATTTATTTCAATGCAAGAGGTTTGACAGGGAAAGCAGATGAGCTAAAGATATGATTTTGAACATGGGACTGGAATATAGTGGATATTACAGAAAAGTGGCTTAAGTTGGACAGGACAGGTAGCTTAATGTTCCAGGGAATAGATGTAAGAGGAAGGATAGAAAGGGGGATAAGAGAGAAGGTGGAATGGTGTTTTTGATTAGGGATAACATTATTGTTGTGCTTAGGGAGGATATTCATGGGAGTTCACCCGGTGAAATTACTTGGGTGGAACTGGGAAATAAGAACAGGATGATCACCTTATTGAGGTTGTCTGTGTGGGTTTTGTCCGGGTGCTCTGGTTTCCTCTCACAGTCCAAAGATGTGCAAGTTGGGTGGATAATCCAGGCTGAATTGCCCATATTGTTCAGGGATGTGCAGGTTGGGTGGATTGGCCATGTGAAATTGCCCATAGTTTTCCGGGATGTGTAGGTTGGGTTGAGTGGCCATGTGAAATTGCCTACAGTGTTCAGGGATGTGCAGGTTGGGTGGATTGGCCATGTGAAATGCAGCATTACAGGGGTAAGATAGGAGGCTCTGAGGGTCAGTGTGGATGTGATAGGCCGAATGGCCTGATTCCACACTTCGGATTCTCTGACGATAATTCTACTAGTTTTAAAATAGTTACAGAAAATAATAGACCAGATCTAAAAGTTGGTGTTCAAAATTGGACAAAGGTGAATTTTGACGATACAAGGTGAGAACTTTCAATATTTCTTTGCAACCCCCAGGTAAAGGGACGGCTGGAAAGTGGGAACATAAGAACAGAAGGAATAGGAGCAGGAGTAAGATTCCTGATGAAGGGCTTATGCCCGAAACGTCGATTCATTCCTAAAGAAGGGCTTATGCCCGAAACATCGATTCTCCTGTTCCTTGGATGCTGCCTGACCTGCTGTGCTTTTCCAGCAACACATTTTCAGCTCTGATCTCCAGCATCTGCAGTCCTCACTTTCTCCTAGGAGCAGGAGTAGGCCATCTGGCCCCTCAAGCCTGCACTGCCATTCAATAAGATCAGGGCTGATCTTTTCATGGCCTCAGCTCCACTTTCCTGCTCTCTCACCATAACCCTTAATTCCTTTCCTGTTCACAAATCTACCTTTTGCCTTAAAGGCATTCAAGTTGATAACATCAACTACTACACTCAGCAGGGAATTTCACAGATTCATAACCCTTTAGCTGAAGAAGTTCCTCCTCAACTCTGTCCTAAATCAGATACCCCCTTATTTTGACGCTATGCTCTCTAGGTTGACCCACCCCCCCAATGGAAATTACCTCCCTGCTTCTATCTTATCTATTCCCTTCTTAATTTTATTTTTTCCAATACAACCTCCCATTCTTCTAAATTCCAACAAGTATAGTCCCAGTCTATTCAGTCTCTCCACATACACCAACCCTCTCAACTCCCGACTCAAACTAGTGACCCTCCTCTGCACCCCCTCCAGTGTCAGTACATCCTTGCTGAAGTAAGGAGATCAAACCTGTACACAGTACTCCAGGTGTGGCCTCACCAGCACACTGTACAGCTGCAGCATAACCATCCCTCTAGCAAGGAGATCCCTTCACCATCTCTTTTAGTCCCCTGGGATGCATTCCATCACGGCCAGGAGACCCATGTACTTTTGGGCTGTTATCTTTCCCAACACTACCTCTTTACTGAGAATGACTGTTTCCATGTCCTCATCTGCCATTGCCTCCATAAGCCTGTGAAAATGAGACAACAAGAGTACATAGACAGAATGTTCCTGTTAAGGCCAAGTCTGGTAGGTGTAGAGAATGCTGTGTGTCTAGAGAAATTGAGGGTCTGGTCAAAAAGATGGAGGAGGGAAATGGCAGGTACAGACAGCTGGGTTTGAGTGAATCCCTCGGAGTATAGGGGCAGTAGGAGTACACTTGAGGGAAAACAGGAGGGCAAAAAGGATACATGAATAGCTTTGGGAGGAAAGAGGTTTAAGGACAATCCAAAGAGATTCTACAAAACACTAAGGACAAAAGAGTAACCAGGCAGAGAATAGGTACCCTCAAAGATCAACAAGGCTGTCTGTGGAACCACAGAAGGTGGGAGAAATACTATCTGAGGATTTCATGTCAGCTTTTACTGAAAGAGGATATGGAAGCTAGAGATTTTGGAGAAATAAATAGTGATAACTTGACAACTATCCATATTACAGAGGAGGTTGAACTGGATGTCTTATACATAAAGCTGAGTAAATCTGTGAGACCTGATCAGGTGTATCCCAAATCTTTGTGGGAAGTTAGGGAAGTGATTGCCGGGCCCCTTGCTGAGATATTTCTATCACCGATAGTCACAGGTGAGGTGCTGCAAGACAGGCGCCATTATTTGAGAAAGGTGATGAGGAAAGGCCAGGGAACAATACACTGGTGAGCCTGAGGTTAGTGGCAGACAAGGTGTTGGAAGGAATTCTAAAGGACAGGTTTATATGTTATTGGAAAGGCAAGAAGTGATTCGGGATAGTCAGCATGGCTTTGTACATAAATCACTAGCTTGGACTTCAGAAAGACATTCAAAAAGGTTCCACATGACAGACTGGTTAGCACGTTAGACACCATGGGATGCAGAGAGAACCAGCTATTTGGATACAAATTGGCTGGAAGGTTGGAGATGGAGGGTAGTGCTTTTCGGACTGGAGGCCTGTGATGAGCAATATGGTGTAAGGATCAGTGCTGGGTCCACTGCTTTTCATCATTTATATCAATGATTTCTATGTGAATATATGAGGTATAGTTAGGGTTTACAGTAGACATCAAAATTGGAGGCGCACTGGACAGCAAAGAAGGTTACCTCAGAGTGCAATGGAACTTCAATCAAATGGGCTGTGAATTGTCAGATCGAGTTTATTTCAGATAAATGTGAGGTGCTCCATTTTGGAAAAGCAAATGAGGGCCGGAATTATACACTTAATGGGAAGGTCCTAGGGAGTGTTGCTGAACAAAGAGACCTTGGACTGCAGGTTCATAGTTCCTTGAAAGTGGAATCATAGGCAGCGTAGTGAAGAAGGTGTTTGGTGTACTTGCCTTTTCTGGTCAGTACATTGAGTAGTGGAGTTGGGATGTCATTTTGCAGCTGCACAGCACATTGATTCAGCCACTTCTGGACTTCTGCTTTCAGTCCTGGTCTCTCTGCTATCGGAATGATATTGTGAAACTTGAAAGGGTTCATAAAAGATCCGCAAAGATATTGCCAGGGTTGAGGGTTTGAGTTATATAGGTAGAGGGTGAATAGGCTTGGGCTGTTTTCCCTGGAGCATCGGATACAATTGTGAGGGGCATGGATAGGGTGAAATCCCAGGATCTTTTTCCCAGGATATGTGAGTCCAAAGCTTGGGGGCACAGGCTTCATGTGTAAGGGAAAAGATTTAAAAGGGATCTAAGGAGCAATGTTTCTAGCTGAACATGGTACGTTTATGGAATGAGCTGCCAGAGGAAGTGTGGAGGCTGGTACAATTACCCAATTATGCCTTTGAGATGTTGTATGTGATTAGCAAAAGTTTAGAAGGATATAGGCCAAGAGCTGGCATATGGGATGAGATTAATTTAGGATATCTGGTCGGCAAGGACAAGTTGGATCGAAGGGTCTGTTTCTCTGCTGTACATATTTATGGCACTACTAAAGATGCTGTACATCTTTATGGCCTCAGACGACTGACTGTATGGAGTTTGCACATTCTCCCCGTGTCTGCGTGGGTTTCCTCCGGGTGCTCCGGTTTCCTCCCACAGTCCAAAGATGTGCAGGTCAGGTGAATTGGCCATGCTAAATTGCCAATTAGGTAAAGGGGTAAATGTAGGGGAATGGGTGGGTTGCGCTTCGGCGGGTCGGTGTGGACTTGTTGGGCCGAAGGGCCTGTTTCCACACTGTAATGCAATCTAATCTAATCTAATGTAATCTAATCTAAAATTAAGATGGGTTTCTCTTTTATGGAGAGTTAGCAGAAGATCAGATAATTCTCCTTGGAGCTGAGGTTAGGCAGTGATTTCGACCAAGAGCAAATTTGTTTCCAGAATATTTAATTTACAGAGAGACAGGGAGAAATTATTAACGTCACAATTTTTAGTAACTACCTTCAGGTAACTGGCAAATAATGCAGGTTAAAAATGTGAAGATTATTTTACTCACTAAGTTCTGAGCATCTGGAACAGTTTGACGGACAGCTGGATTCAGTAGTTATTGTCAAAACAAATTTGGAATTTAACTTTTTTAAGGAAGGATTTGGAGGGCTACAGACAAATGGGAGGTGAGTTGGGATAGACTGGCACCATCTCCAGAGGGGGAGAATACAGCCCCAATGGGCTGAATAGCCCCAAACCCCTGTGCTCTATGTTACTGCCCCATTCACTGTGAATGATGTAGCTCATCCCAGGGCAGAGTCATAGAGACCAACAGCATGGAATTAGACTCTTTGGTCAAACTGGTCCATGCCAATCAGATATCCCAACCTTATCTAGTCCCATTTGCCAACATTTGGCACATATCCCTCTACACCCTTCCCATTCACATACCCATCCAGATACCAAATGGTGTAATTGTACCAGCCTCCACCACTTCCCTGAACAGAAGATTCCGTACACGCACCAATCTCAGTGTGAAAAAAGTTGCCTCTAGGTCCCTTTTAAATCTTTCCCCTCTCACCTTAAACCTACACCCTCTCGTTCTAGACCCCCCCACCCCAGGGAAAAGACCTTGTCTATTTTTCGCATCCATACTCCTCATGATTTTATAAAGCTCTATGAGGTCACCCTTCAGCATCCGATGCTCTTGGAAGGAGCCCACTCATGTCACAATGGGGCCTGGGTGATTGACAGCAGCTTCAGACCAATAGGAGAATTGGCGTGATCCTTCAGCCAATGGGAGTGAATTGGGGTGGGTCCAGCAGCCAACATGTGGCCATAAGCTGTGCAGGCGCAGTGTCACGGTGAGGAGGGACCCAGTGAGTGTGAAGGGAGTGGGAGAGACTGCAAAGTCTGGGGAAGAAATGGAGCTATTGTGGACTGGGAGGGTTTATAAACGCACGGTTTTAGGCTGCTAGACCTGAATTAGAAATTCCTGGTAAATTAGAACCAAAAGAACTGTGGATGCTTTAAATCTCACACAATAACCAAAAGGTACTGGAAAAGCTCAGCAGGTCTGGCAGCATCTGTGAAGAGAAATCAGAGTTAACATTTTGGATCTGCTGACCCTTCCTCAGAACTGATCTTACTGAAAAGAAATGTCGGTTTATATGCAGAAGGTGGGGGTTAAGGAGTAAATGATAGGTGGTGATAGAGTCCAAAGAGATGGGAGCAGTTGGACAAAGGAGTGGATACGATCTGGCTGGGGGAGGGTGAATAGCTGTTTATGGGGACTGTTAGTGGCTAACCTTAGATAATGTGTAATGGTAGGCTATGTGATAACAAGGCCTGGTATGTGGGTTAAGAGGCTAGGGTGCTAGGACATTGGAGAGTTCAGGACATAAAATTATTGAATTTGATACTGGGGCTAGAGAGGTGCAGGGTCCCCAAGTAGAATATGAGGTGTTGTTCTTCCAGCTTGCGTTAAAGTGTGGCGCTGGAAAAGCACAGCAGGTCAGGCAGCATCTCAGTAGCAAGGGAATTGACATTTTGGGTATATTCTTTTCATCAGGAATGTCGAGATTGGGGGGGAGGGGGAGTAGTAAGAGGGCTGAGAGATAAATAAGAGGGATGTGTGGGGTTGGTGGGAAGGGAGATAGGAAGGCAATAGGTAGATGTAGGTGAAGGGTAATGGAGAGAGGGTGGAGTGGATAATTGGAAAGGAAGATGGACAGGTGGGACAGTTCAAGAGTGTGGTGGCGAGTTGGCGGGTTGGATCTGGGATAAGGTAAGGGAGAGGAGATGAAGAAACCTTGATTCTGTGGTTAAAAGTTCCCAATGTGGAAAATGAGGTTTTCTTCCTCCAGGCGTTGGGTGGCTGGGATTTGGTGGTGGAGGTGGCCCAGGACTTGCATGTCCTTCGCGGAGTGGGTGGGGAAGTTGAAGTGGTCGGCCACAGGATGGTGGGGTTGGTTGGTGCATGCATCGCAGAAATGTTCCCTGAAACATTCCACAAGTTGGTGTCCTGACTCCCCAGTGGAGAGGAGACCATGTCGAAAGCAAAGGCCATAATAGGTGAGGTGTTTGGATGTGCAGGAAAATCTCTGCTCGATGTGGAAGGGTCCTTTGGAGGTGAGGGAGAGGGTGTGGGCACAGGTTTTACACCTCTTGCATTGGCAAGTGAAGGTGCTGGGAGTGAAGGGTGGGTTAGTGGGAGCATGGATCTGACTAGGAATTCACAGGGAATGGTCTCTGTGGAACGCTGAAAGGAATGGAGAGGGAAATATACCTCTGGTGGGATCTGATTGTAGGTGGTGTAAATGGCGGAGGTTGATGCATTGTATCTGGGTGGAAGGTGAGAACTGGGGGATTCTATCCTTGTTGCAGTTGGAGAAGTGTGGTTCAATGGCAGAGGTGTGGGAAGTGGTGGAGATGGACTGGAGAGTATTGTTGACCACATGGGAGGGGAAATACGGGGTGTTTTGGTATGTTCTGGAGTGTTCTGCCAGCTTGCATCAAGCTTCACTGGAACACTGCAGTAAGCATGAGACAGAGATGTTGGCCAGGGAACAGACTTGTGTGTTAAAGTGACAGGCAACTGGAAGCTCAGAGTCTGTTTTGCAGCAGAATGTAGATTATCAGCTGCCAGACACAGGTTCCTGTCCCCACCATTAACAGCTATGCACCCTCCCAGCCAGATTGTTATCCACTCCTTTGTCTTTCCTGTCTCTCTTTGGGCTCTGTCCCCACCTATTATTTACTCTTTAACCCCTAACTGCTGCAGTCCAAAGACCATAAGACCATAAGACATAGGAGTGGAAGTAAGGCCATTCGGCCCATCGAGTCCACTCCGCCATTCAATCATGGCTGATGCGCATTTCAGCTCCACTTACCAGCGTTCTCCCCGTAGCCCTTAATTCCTCTAGACAACAAGAATCTATCAATCTCGGCCTTGAAGACATTTAGCATCCCGGCTTCCACTGCACTCCGTGGCAATGAATTCCACAGGCCCGCCACTCTCTGGCTGAAGAAATGTCTCCGCATTTCTGTTCTGAAATGACCCCCTCTAATTCTAAGGCTGTGTCCACGGGTCCTAGTCTCCTCGTCTAACGGAAACAATTTCCTAGCATCCACCTTTTCCAAGCCATGTATTATTTTGTACGTCTCTATTAAGTCTCCCCTTAATCTTCTAAACTCCAAGAATACAATCCCAGTATCCTCAGCCGTTCCTCATATGTTAGACCTGTCATTCCAGGGATCATCCGTGTGAATCTCCGCTGGACAAATTCCAGTGCCAGTATGTCCTTCCTGAGGTGTGGGGACCAAAACTGGACACAGTACTCCAAATGGGGCCTAACCAGAGCTTTATAAAGTCTTAGTAGTACATCTCTGCTTTTATATTCCAACCCTCTTGAGATAAGAGACAACATTGCATTCGCTTTCTTAATCACGGACTCAACCTGCATGTTTACCTTTAGAGAATCCTCGACTAGCACTCCCAGATCCCTTTGTGCTTTGGCTTTATTAATTTTCTCACCATTTAGAAGGTAGTCTATGCTTTTATTCTTTTTGCCAAAGTGCAAGACCTCGCACTTGCTCACGTTAAAGATATGCAGGTTAGGTGAATTGGCCCAGCTAAATTTCCCGTAGTGTTCAGGGATGGATAGGTTAGGTGCATTAGTCAGGGGAAATGTAGAATAATAGGGTCGGGAAATGAGTTTGGTTGAGAAACTCTTCAGAGGGTGGGTGTGGACTTGTTGGGCCGACTGGCCTGTTTCCACACTGTAGGGATTCTAATTTTCCCAGCTGCCGTCGGTTCTGAGGAAGGGTCACTGGACCTAGAATGACCCTTGGTGTGTGCAGGAGGAGGAAATGGGAAAGGGGAGTTGGATCCAGTTTATATTAGGAGGGTTTAATTACACTCTGTACATGTAGTTGGGCCTGAACTAGAAACTCTTGGTCCCACGTTTACAGCAAATGGGAAAATGGCTGTGGCCCTCAGGCAGTGATAGGTCCTGGGTTATGGCCGCCATCTTTATTGGGGGCAAGGTAAAGCGAGGCGCATGGACATGTCGTCTTCCTGGGTGGGGGAGGGGTGATTTGAAGAGGAGCATTTACACATCAAACACATACCAAGAGAAGTGTTTGCCTTCACTATTTATCCTGCACTGACTGTGAGCTTTGTTTTGTGAATTCATTTTATAGGATATTAATTGAGAATAATTGAGACAGGGATCTCGAAAGCAATTTTCTATCATCAGCCAGGTCATCAGGATCTGAATACCATTGACATTTAACTGTGGAAGGAGAAATGTGTGCCTGTTCTGTCTGTGGAAAAGTATCTATTTTTTTTCAAGCAAAAACAGAAAGATGTTCAAATTTGTGGTTGGATCACCCTTTCGGTTTGTGCTCTGTTCTGGGCCCTGCAGCTGAGGAAGGAGATATTGCCCTGAGAGGGACAACAGATTTATCCAAATTACACCTTGTCTCTTTGTAGGAACTGTCAGATTTGGTCACAGTCACCCACTTCATGATGTGAACCTGTAAACCCCTTATTTTCAATTCACTGCAATCTTCTCATTAAAATTCCTTATGGACTCAAATTCCAGCACCATTTCAGGTGGAATGTTCCAGATTCTGACAACTTTCTGTTCATGTAGAAACTGCTGAAGTCTATGTTGACTTTAGGGTTACAAAGGGTTGAATTGAAAGATGAGATGCAGTTCCTGAACTCCCATTGAGATGCATTGGAACAGTACAGGAGGCTGAGGGCAGTGTAGATGTGAGCAGACAATGAAAATGACAGTGCTGCACTGTGGGTACTGCTTGGCTCAATGTGTGTTTTGGAGTTGAGTGTAAACAGAGCGAGGTGAGACAGGGAAAAGGTGAAACTCAGCTTCAGTTTTAGTTCAGGCCATTCAGAAATTCACATGGTCCCAATAGCCAGTTCGTAAGTGAAACCTGCTGAGTTTTTTTTAACAGTTTTTAAAAGTATAAGTAAAGATCGGGGCTTTTGATTATAATGGAAATGTTTGAAGTGAAGGAAGGTTGCTAGCTCATTTAAATTCTCTTAATGGGAGTAACTAGCTGAATCTAGAGAGACGTTGTGACCGGAGCTCTCAGACCCGTGGTGTGCTCCTCTTGTACAATGTGGGAAATAAGGGACGCTTCCAGTCTCCCTGACGGCTATGTGTGCAGGAAGTGCATCCATCTGCAGCTACTGCGAAACTGCTTTTCAGACCTGGAGCTGAGAATGGACTCACTGTTGAGAATCTGCGATACTGAGAATGTTATGGACAGCACGTTTAGTGAATTAGTCACACTGTAGGTGAAAGGGAATAGGTGACCATCAGATCAAGTAAAAGGCTCAGGAAGGAAGTGCAGGACTCCCCAGTGATCATTCCCCTTCTCAACCAGATATTGTGCACCGCTTGGGATTCTATAAGGGGGGAACAGGTTGACTGGACTCTCAGGGGAAATCAGCAACAGATGATGACATGACACCACAGATAGCTCCGCTGCACAGAACGGAGGAAGAATGACAGAACTATAGTGACAGGGGATCCAGTAGTCAGGGTCAGAGACAGGCGTGTCTGTGGCCACAGACATGAATCCAGGACAGTGGAATTGAACCCAGGTCCATTTATTGATAAGTGCACAGACCAATAAAGGTCAGCGTCCCAAATGCAACCTTCAGCACTTGATCACCCTGAAGCTCTACTTTCCAGGGACTGTGCACTTGTTCTGAGCCCTTCAGAGGGATTGAAGGGGATGGGGAGAAAACAGGAACAGGGCTGTGTTGTAGATCTACAAAATAACGGTCACCCTCCCCTCTCGGTCTCCCCCCTCTGTCTCCCACCCTCAATCGTGCCTCCTCCCACCACAGGGAAAAGACCTTGTGTATTTACCCTATCCATGCCCCTACTGATTTTATAAACCTCTATAAGGTCACCCATCAGCCTCTGACACTCCAGGGAAAACAGTGTAATCATCCTCTCCCTGTACCTCAAATCCTCCAACGCTGGCAACATGCTTGTAATTCTTTTCTGACCCCTTTCAAGTTTCACAATATTGTTTTGATAGGAAGGAGACCAGAACTGCACGCAACATTCCAAGTGTGGCCTAAGCAATGTCCTGTACAGCCGCAATATGACCTCCCAACTCCTATACTCAGTGCTCTGACCAATAAAGGAAAGCATACTAAACACCTTCTTCACTATCCTAACTACCTGCGAAACTGCTTTCAAGGAGCTATGAACCTGCACTCCAAGGTCTCTTTGTTCAGCAGCACTCCCGAGGACCTTACCATTAAGTGTATACATCCTGCTAATATTTGCTTTCCCAAAATGCAGCACCTCACATTTATCTAAATTAAACTCCATCTGCCA
>NC_057727.1:70850109-70852074 GCF_004010195.1 Chiloscyllium plagiosum | reverse complement strand
CGTTTTACATAGAACATAGAAGAATACAGCGCAAGGCCCTCGGTGTTGCGCCGATCCAAGCCCACCTATCCTACACTAGCCCACTATCCTCCATATGCCTATCCAATGCCCGCTTAAATGCCCATAATGAGGGAGAGTCCACCACTGCTACTGGCAGGGCATTCCATGAACTCACGACTCGCTGAGTAAAGAACCTACCCCTAACATCTGTCCTATACCTAACACCCCTTAATTTAAAGTTATGCCCCCTCGTAATAGCTGGCTCCATACGTGGAAAAAGGTTCTCATCGTCAACCCTATCTTAACCCCTAATCATCTTGTACATCTCCAGGATCCCCTCCTGCTGCTGCACTGCTCCTGTCCCTCACTGACCTGTCCATCCCCCAGTGTCCTCCACATTCATTCATTGTTTACAATCTCATTGTTGGAAATGTGTTGCTGGAGAAGCGCAGCAGGTCAGGCAGCATCTAGGGAACAGGAGAATCGACGTTTCGGGCATTAGCCCTTCTTTCCTGAAGAAGGGCTAATGCCCGAAACGTCGATTCTCCTGTTCCCTAGATGCTGCCTGACCTGCTGCGCTTCTCCAGCAACACATTTCCATCTCTGATCTCCAGCATCTGCAGCCCTCATTTTCTCTACAATCTCATTGTCCCAGTCCTCCAGCCCCGCCCCCTCCACTCTATTGGGCAGCAGCTGCTGTCAATCACCCCGGCTCCTGTGTGATCTGGAGCATGTGCTGTAGGAGGTGAGACCAGTGCACAGGCGCACTGCTGGCCAATTGTTGGCGTATGTGCAGTATGGGTCAGTGCCAGGGAGGGAGGTTGTGGGTGTGTGGGATTAATCAGTCATTGACAGCTTCCTCCCTCTGAAAGCAGGACCCAGGTGAATGGCCCCTTCCCTGGTAACCTGACGAGTGGTCAAAGTATCAATGGGGAAGCATTTTGCAGAAAGTTATCAGAACTCTTGTGAAGATTCAGGAATGTTATGGAAAGGGACAGGGGTGGGCCTGTAATTAGAGTTCTAATTCGGTTCATTTTAGTTCAACCAGAAATGATTTGGCCAGTGTGTGCAGGATGGTTCTCATCAAAGGTGGGAGTGGGGGAAATAAATAAGAGGTTCCAGATTGGGGGGGGGAAATCAATGTGGGTCTGACCAGGAAGGACACCCTGGGAGGTGGGGGGGGAGGATTCATCAACACCTGGGAGGTTCCGAGTCAGACTCATTGATTTGATTAGATTTCCTACAGTGTGAAAACAGGCCCTTCGGCCCAACCAGTCCACACTGACCCTCCGAAAAGCAACCCACCCAGACCCATTTCCCTCTGACGAAAGCACCTAACACTATGGTAATTTAGCATGGCCAATTCACCTGACCTGCACTGTCAGTCTTTGGACTGTGGGAGGAAACCGAAGCACCCGGAGGAAACCCACGCAGACAAGGAGAGAATGTGCCCGAGGCTGGAATCGAATCTGGGACCCTAGTGCTGTGAGGCAGCAGTGCCATTGTGCCACCCCTTTTTTTTGGTTCTTAGTCTGCAGGCAGGAGCTAGGAAACTGAATTCAAAGAGAGGAGAGAGAGCGTTAGAACTGGGTGTGGAGGAAAGGAGTGAGGAGATTGGTTTGGATTTCAGTTCGCAGAAGAGAGAAATTGAGACTGAGATTTAAAGCTTTGGGGGAACAGGTCATCCTGTGTTAACAGTGGTGACCTGTTTTCTCTGTTGTAGAGTATTGAAAGGGCGGATTTGTGGATGAGAAATTCAAATTGAACTTCATGTTCAGTTTTGATGGTTACTTGATCTATGCCGATCTGAATATCATTGGCCTTTTCATGTGGAAGGAAAGGTGTGTATTCTGTCCGTGGGTCAATATTTCAAATATCAGTGTGACTGGAAAAAAATACCAAGACACAGCCATGTCCATGTTAGCGCGATGACTGTGGAGAGAGAGTTCATTTGTTTTTAAAAGT
>NC_057727.1:70831698-70848959 GCF_004010195.1 Chiloscyllium plagiosum | reverse complement strand
GGCCAGTTTGGGCCAAAGGGCCAGCCTCTGCTATAGGATGCTCTGACTCCAAGTATATTTACTATTTCTCCTGCTATCTCTGGTAGCACCCTGGGATGTATTCCATCAGGGCAAGGAGACTTGTCTACCTTTAGCTCCATTAGCTTGCCCAGCTCTAACTCTCTCGTGACAATGGTTGTTTCTTGGTTGTCGCCTTCCTCAGTCTCCTTATCAATTACTGGCATGTTCTTCGTGTTCTCCACTGTGAAGACGGACTGCTGTGTACTCATATTCCTGAACCCTGCTGGATAGGAATAACTAGGTACAGAACTCTGAGAGGTCTTCTTTGAGTCTTTATTGATGAAACATGGCAGTTACCTGGATAGTGTACATGCAAAACTCCCTGCCTGTCCAATGTATGGCTCCCATTCTTATAGCTTTGTGGTTTGTGGTTTTGAATGGACGCTGTCTCTCAGCATTATCTCCATGGCAATGGCAGTTAAAAAGTTGAGTTAAGCTCAACACTTTGTGGTTAAACCACATACCCCTCCCCCGCGCCCCTGTGGCTCAGTCAGGTATCTGACAGACACTTCAGTTTCAGTGGGGCTGTCTGTCAGATTCTGATGTGGAAGAGCCGGTGTTGGAGCGGGGTGGACAAAGTTAAAAACCACACATCACCAGGTTATAATCCAACAGGATTATTTGGAAGAACAAGCTTTTGGAGTGTGCTGTGATTTTTAACTTGATCAGGATTATCTCTATGGAAACAGTTAAGTGCTTCAACAATTACAGAGGCCATATGTTCACCACACAATAGGTTCCCCTCTAGCAGTGTAAACTGCTATTCTGGCCCTGGGGACAGCTACTCATCACTTTTGTCCCCCAATCCCATCTCGCTTTCTGTTGATCTTTAAAGTTTTTCTAATCTCCGAGTTTCTCCTTGGGCTTTGCCAATTTGTATGCTTTCTATTTCAATTTGATAGATTCCCTTATTTCCTTAGCCACCCATGGCAGATTACTCCTTTTCCTACAGTCTTTCCTTTTTACTGATATATACTTTTGCTGAGCAGTTTGAAAAATGCTTTGATATTCCTCCACTGTCTTTCAACTAAAGTCTTTGCTTCCAGTCTACATTAGCCAACTCCTGCCTCATCCTATTGTAGTCTCCTTTGTTTAAGCACAGGATATTGGGATTGGATTTAATCTTCCTGCTTTCCAACTGTACTCTAAATTCAACCATTCTTATCACAAGTCTTTTATCAGATTACGAGGTGAGGCGATGTTACCTTAGTGTTTTGTTTTTCATTATCAGAGACCTTGGCTTTGTAATAAAGTACAGGATAGATATTCACAAGAGAGTATTCTGAGCGGTGTGAATGTACTACACAGTCTAAAACCATAAATCACTGTCTCCCCTGAATTTACATGGTTTTGAGATGCAGGTGTTGGACTGGGGTGTACAAAGTTAAAAATCACACAACACCAGGTTATAGTCCTTCAGGTTTAATTGGAAGCATACTAGATTTCGGAGCGTTGCTCCTTCATCATGATCCAATTAAACCTGTTGGACGATAACCTGTTGTTGTGTGATTTTTAACTCACCTCAGTTTAAAATTGCAAAATCATTATCTCCCACATGCTTCCTCACTATCTAAGTTTGAAATGCTAATCCACCTGACTATCCTGCTTTTTCCAAAAATCTCCTTTGGTGAAGGTGGTGAATTTTGGATTCAGCTTTCCAGTTATTACCGTAAGAAGATAAGCACTGGGCACAGCCCTTCGAACGAGCTCCACCATTTAATACCATGATGATTGAGGTCACCTCGGTCTCAGCTGGACTTTCCCGCCTGCTCTCTCTCACCCTTCATCTCATTGCAAATTCAACATCTGTATCTCTTCAGTATATTTGCTCATTGTCCTGGCATCCACTGCATTTTGAATAGGGAATTCCATAGATTCACAGCACATTGAGATAAGTACATTCTTCTTCATGAGAATAGAATAGAATTGAATAGAATTCCTACAGTGCAGAAACAGGGTATTCGTCCACACCAACCCTATAATGAGCATCCCATTCAGACTCACCCATTCCCTGTATTTCCACAGGCATGGACACTGTGGGACTTTAGCATAGCTAATCCACTTAACCTGCCCATCTTTGGACTGTGGAATGAAACTGGAGAACCCAGAGGAAACCCGCACAGACACGGGGAGAACGTGTAAACTCCACACAGTCACCTAAGGCTGGAATCAAATCCAGTTCCCTGATGCTATGAGTCAGTAGTGCTAACCATTGAGCCACCTCTGCTTAAAATCTGCTCCACCTATTAACCTCAGTTGGCTGAATCTGTATTCCTAACATCAGAAATCAGGTTGTGGAAGCAGATGTCTCAGTAAAACCTAGTGACAGTCAATTATTCTGTGTGTCTGAATGGGGATCCTATACAGAACACCCTCCAGTCCACACTTTTCATTCACTTTCCAGAGACAGGGCTCCAGTGGCTTCATGGGGACTACAACTCCCATAATCCCTTAGGCAGGGACCACACGTGTGTGGGGAAATACGGCATTGTACATGTATAGAATGTGGGCGGGTTTTGGAGCATGTGCTTTGGCTAAGTATACTTTGCGGAAAGTATTTCACACTGTGATTGGCTGGAGGAGGAATGTATCTGCTTATAGTATTGATCTGTTGGGGGTGTCAAAGTGTCACCACACCCATGTAGGGCCACTCTCCATCCCGAATTCATTGTAATGGTAGGAATCAACTAATGGGGAACGAAGAAGGATCTGAGCCATTCTCACAGAATGAACATAGAACTTGGAAGAATACAGCGCAGTACAGGCCCTTCGGCCCTCGATGTTGCGCCGATCCAAGCCCACCTAACCTACACTAGCCCACTATCCTCCATATGCCTATCCAATGCCCACTTAAATGCCCATAATGAGGGAGAATCCACCACTGCTACTGGCAGGGCATTCCATGAACTCACGACTCGCTGAGTAAAGAACCTACCCCTAACATCTGTCCTATACCTACCCCCCCTTAATTTAAAGCTATGCCCCCTTGAAGGTTCTTCTTCTGTCCAGAATCTGCCACCTCCCTTTCTGTTTACTTTTGCTTCATTCTTCTGTTACATTATTGACTTGCAGCAACTGAAGGGAAAGGAAGTGAACTCAGAAAGGGTGCAGAGTCTAACCAGGGACGGGGAGTGGTGGCATGGATCTGTTTATCAGTAACTCCATGAGAATGTGGAGGATGTACATTAGGGGGCAGCAGAGTCAGAATGGTGGGAGAGAGTAAGTAGGCTGGAGGGTTACAGTATTGGGGGAAGAAAGGGGAAAAAGATATTCCAGAGAAACTAGAATTGTCTGCTCTGAATTTCTAATCTGTACATATTCCTTTATACAGGGTGCTAGATGGTGAAGATTTGCAGACTGAAATTTCAAAATTATGTGCAGATTGTGATTAAGTTAACCAGCATTTGAAGAAGCAAAGGTGGAGAATCACTCGGCCAAAATCCTGCAACACTCTCCCTCCCAGCATTGTTGGTCTATCTGCGCCAAATGGACTGTGAATGGTACAAGACAGCAGCTCACTACCATCTTCTGAAGGGTAACTAGAGATGGGGAATAAATGCTGGCTGAGCCAGTGATGCCCATATCCTGGAAACGGTTTCTATCTCTAGTTGCTGAACCCCAGTTGATGTTACTGCAGGATGAAGAGGGACGCTGAGTGCATCCTCCAGGAGGCAGCACCAGCACATTACCCCTGCCTACGCCCACACAGTAACACAACAACACCACTGGAACAAAAGGCAGTGAAGCCAAAGGAGGACTTAGATATAGTTCTTCGAGGTAAAGTCATGAAAGGGGATTGGAGCACAGCAGGAACAGGAGACTGAGCTGGATGGTCAGCTGTTTCCCATTGAATGGTGGAGCAGGATTGAAAGGCTGAATATTCTCCTCCTGCTGCTATCTTCCAGGTATGTATATAGCGATGGAGCCCGGGTAGGAAGGAGTGGGCAGGGATTCTCCAGGAGATTGTACTTCCACATCAGTTTTCAGTGAGGAATGGTTTGATGGATTTTATTTAACATTTATCTTTAACACAAGGTCTGTAAATTTTGGTTTTAAAATGTTGTAAAAGTTTTTTGCACAGCAAATAAAATTAAAGAAAATAATGTAAACTGTCTGAATATAACAGTTTTGAAACTTTCAACCTTTGTAAAACAAAATCCTGTCTATTCCCGGACACTGTCACTTTCCAGTTCCTCAAATTCCAGGGAAATATTCCCTCCCTGTCTGAACCTTTGGTTTGATTTAACTGCTTTTCAGTTCTCGTTCTGTGAGCTGTGAAGCGTTCTTTTTCCTCATTTCTCCGAGCCAGAAATGTTATCACAGCAACCTTCCCACCATCAAAATCATCATTAAGCCATTTTGCTTTTGGTTAACATATAATCACCAGTGGTGCAAAAGTGAGGACCGCAGATGCTGGAAACCAGAGCCTAGATTAGAGTGATGCTGGAAAAGGGCTTTTGCCAAAATGTTGATTTTCCAGCTTCTGATCTGCTGTGCTTTTCCAGCACCACTCTAATCTAGACATATAATCACCAGCAGTAAACCATTTGTGTAATCAATTGAATATTTCCAAACAAAGCACATTCCGGGCCAAGCAAACCGTTACAAGTGACAGAGTGAGAAGGGACTAAATCAAAGTAGAGTTGTGGGGAGGGGGCAGCGGTGGAGATAAAGCACTATATCCCCTGCGGTGCCCTAAAGGCATAGGGAGCATTGATGCACACCACATGCTCCTTCTCCAAGGACACCCTGCTGTATAGCCTTTATCCTCAATCATGGAATAGAATCCCTACAGTGTGGAGGGAGAGCATTGGCCCATCAAATCCCACCGACCATCCGAAGAACATCCCACCACTGCACTCCATCCCTGTAACACTGCATTTCCCATGGCTGATCCACCTGGTCTGCACATTCATGGATACTGTGGGGGGGGAAACCAGAGCACCTGGAGGAGACCCATACTATCATGGGGAGAATGTGGGAGCTCCACACAGGCTGTTGACCAAGGCTGGACCCCAACCTTGAAACTGCAACCGGAAAGATTTCTGATTATCTCAGGAGGAAGAGAACTCAAAACTCGCGCCATTGACCCAGGGGGCGCAGTGAAAGTTACAGAGGTCTGGAAACCATCAGAAATGTAACAGGTTGTGAGCAAGGTGGCGGGTGAGACAAGGACATAAAGACAGTCTGTCACGCGGGGGAAGGCAGGAGAGATTAAACAGCAGAAATGGTAGTCCCTCAAGGCCACGGGGAATGGAGTTAGGGCTGGGAAAGAAACAAGGAAACAAGGTGTGCAGCTGTCAAAGAAATACATTTAAAAAAAAAGATTATAAAAGCATAGAGGGCAGAGTTCACAGTCTGAAATTGTTGCTTTCAATGGTGAGTACAAAAAGCTGTAAAGACTGGGGAGTTCTATTACAGTCAACACATACAGGATGGGCCAAGTGGCCTCGATCTATGCTGTAACTTCCTGATAATTTTTTCTGACATTTGTAGTTCAAGTCTGATGACGCTAATAACTTTCAAATTGGACTGGAGTTTAATATTCTGGAGAAATGTCAAATAAATCACATTGATCACATTCTGCATATCTTAGTCCATAACCCTGCATGTTCCAGCATTTCAGTTACATCCATGTCCTGCCGGTGGGACAGAACATACAGGGATGGTGACGGTGGTGTCTCGGACATTGTCAGTTAAAATTCTGTGCGTATGACTATATCAGGTTGTTCCTTGACTAGTCTGCATTCCAGCTCACCCAATAAGATGTTGGTAGAGTGAGACACTACAATTGGAGCTCCTCTGCTCGCCAGTTCCTTTCCTATCTGCTTTTTAAAAATTTCTTTCTCTCTCACTCTCCCCTTTGCAGACTCTGACACAAGTGTCTCAACATTGAATCATGACAAAATTTAAAAAAACATGTCTCTACAAGAAAACCAATGGAGGGAAATATATTATTCTTGCATCAACTGCATTTTTAAACAAAAACAATCCTGTTCAATAAACACTGTCTCATTTTTTCCTTCAATTCTATCAAGCGAGCTATTATATTTTGTCCATCAGTTTACTGATCTTAATAAATATCTAATCAATTTCAGAGCAACAGGCTGACAAAGTATTGAACCAATTTATCTCTTTAGGTTTTATCATTAGTTATTAAGTCATTACCATTACAATAATTGCATAATAATTGATCTGGGTAACAAGTATACTGAGGTTCACAATTTAATTTATTGAATGTTTGAAAAATGGTACAATATATCTTTTTTCAGAATTCTAACAGTAATTATTTAGGCATTTGCATGATAATAATTATTATATGCTTTAGTTTAGTCTTGCTAACAACTACAGTGAAGTTTATATCTGAATTTAATCCAATCTTCCCTAGTACCTATACAGTAATATAAAAATCCATTTTATTTCCAATCAGCACACCTACAAAAGAATCCATTATTTCTGATGCAACACGCACTGTTAAAAATATGACATTTGCTCATTTGAATGATCTGTGTAATCCCAGCCTTATAAATTTAGAAACACCTAACTACTTTTCCCTGCAACAATTCCTGTTCATTTTTGCACATAGCACAGTCAAATAGCAAGATGAAATTTATCATTATTTGTAAGTATGCTAATACAATTTTGAAAATCTATATGTTGCTAATATATAAATGTTCATTTCCGTCCATAGAATATAGAACAGTACAGCACAGGACAGGCCTTTTGGCCATGATGTTGTTCCGACCTTTTATCCTACTCTAAGATCAAACTAACCAACATGCCCTTCATTTACTATCATCCACGTGCCTATCCAAGAGTCGCTTAGATGTCCCTGATGGATCTGAATCTACTACCACCACTGGCAGTGCATTCCACGCACCCACCACTATCTATAAAGAAACTATCTCTGACATCTCCCCACAACTTCCCCCATTCACCTTAAAATTATGCCACTTTGTGGGGAAAAGTCTTTCATTATCCACTCTATCTATGCCTCTCATCATCTTACACAAAGCTATCAAGTAAACTCTCATCCTCTTTCACTGCAATGACCAAAGCCCCAGTTCCCTCAACCTTCCTTCATAGGACATGCCTTCCAGTCCAGGCAGCTTCTTGATAAATCTCATCTGCACCTTCTCTAAAGCTTCCGCATCCAATGTGTAATGAGGTGATCAGAACTGAACACAATATTCCAAGTGTAGTCTCACCAGGGATCCATAGAGGTGCAGCATAACCTCGTGGCTCTTAAACTCAATCTCCCTGCTAATGAAAGCCAACACACCATACACCGTCTTAATAACTCTATCACCTTGGATGTCAGCTATGAGGGATGTATGGACGTGCACCCCATGATCCCTCTGTTCCTCCACATTGTCAAGAGTCCTGCATTTAATCTGAAAATATGCATTCAAATTTGAAATTCCAAAATGAATAACTTCACATTTTCCCAGGTTGAACTCCATCTGCCACTTCTCAGCACAGCTCTGCATCCTGTCAATGTCCTCTAGCAACCTACAAAAGCCCTCCACACTATCCACCAACCCTCGTGTCATTGGCAAACCTCCTAACCCACCCTTCCACTTCCTCATCCAAGTCATTTGTAAAAATCACAAAGAGCAGAGGTCCCAGAACTAATCCCTTCAGAACACCATTGGTCACTGTGCTCCAAGCTGAAAAGTATCTGTGTAATCTCACCCTGTCTTCTATGTGCCAGCAAATTTATTATCTAACCAGGCAGGTTTCCCTGTATCCCATACCTCATTACTTTCTAAATGAGCCTACCATGGGGAACCTTATCAAACATCTTGCTAAAATCCATATACACCACATCCACTACTCTGTCCTCACCAATGTGCTTGTCATATCCTCAAATAATTCAATAAGGCTTGTGAAGCATAACTTGCCGCTCACAAAGCCATGCTGACCATCTCTTATCAATCAATGGTTTTCCAAATAATCATAAATTCCGTCTTTCAGAATCCTCTCCAATAATTTGCCCACAACTGATGGTAAGACTGACTCATCGATAATTCCCAGGATTATCTCAATTGCCTTTCTTGAATAAGGGAATAACATTTGCCACCCTCCAATCATCTGGTATGACTCCAGTGGACAGTGAGGTTGCAAAGATCATTGCCAAAACACAGTAATCCCTTGCATCCCTTCCCATGACAACCTAAGTTATATCCTTTCTGGCCCACGGGACTTGTCTATCCCCATGATTTTTCAATATTTTCAGCGCATTCTCAGACTTAGCATCGACCTGTTCGACCATATCAGCCTGTTTCATGCTGTCCTCACAAAGAACAAGGTCGCACTCACTCATGAATACTGAAGCAAAGTACTCATTAAGGACGTCCCCTACCTCCTCTGTCTCCTGGCACAAGTTTGCTTCACTATAAGGGGTATAAATGTGGAATTATGTCTCAGCACTGATTTAATGTAAATATATTACAGTGTGCAATCACTCGATTACTTTGAATATTGAACTGTATTTTACCTGAGAAAACACAGTTGAATTGATTTGATTATATTTATTGTATTTCGAACCACAATAAGAGTTTCCTTTTTACATATATTAAACTTACTTAAAATTAATCGCATGTTTATGTAAAGAAAATAGAATTAACATCTGTTTGTTCCTTTCTTTATCAATGCCTGTTCATTTTGAATTTGTGGAAGTTGTACATTGTTGAAAGGAAGAGAAATTGTCTTCGGCTGAATATTCACATTGAATGACTGATGCATTTTAAAAATCAAAGTGCAATGATCACGCAGTTTTGTCAATTTTTCTTTCAAAGAACTGTCATGAGATTCCTGTTTATTTAAGCCTATCATTCCTTTATTCTATTGTTATTGTAAAATATTGTTTAATTTCCAGTCCATTACACACAGAAACTACCTAATTAATTCCCCCGCAATAAACAGCTGATTACTTTTCATTTGAGTAACCACATTAAACATAATATTGCAGTCCTACTATCCTGAGTGAGAACATTATGAAAGGAGCTTGTGGAGCTGTGGCAGTGTCTCTATTACTAGACCCGAGGGAAGGTTTCAAATCACACCTTCAACAGAAATATATCAAGAGCTGCTCTGAATGTTGATTAGAGAGTACCTAAGCACAGACTGAATTGCTTTTCAATCCAACATTAGATCTGCTTTTATCTATTATATCAATAATCACAAAATCTGATACTTATTTGAGTCAGGTTACCAAGAAATATGTGTTGGAAAATTTGCCTTACCCACTTTGCTTTTACAAAAGACTTACATCTGTCCCTGTTTTCTCTAACTGAAAAAAAATCTGAAGAGGTTTTTCACTTTTACGAAAAAAGGGGAGATGTTTCCCATATAAATTAATGCTTCTTCGATTTACGCCTTTTCAGCTTATGTCAGGTTTCATAATAACGCTTTACTTTCGGATAGTGGGATACCTGTATCTAATTCTGTTGCTTATAAGTTCCTGGACAATATTTGAAAATGTTGCAGAATTAAAGATTAGGATGTTTAAGTAATGAGACTGATTTTTTTTTTGTTGCAAAGGGGCAAGTCCAAACAATTGAAACACATTAAACATTATTATATCGTGCTATAAATTTGAAATAAAGTTGATATCTTCTTCAGTAAACTAACAAATGCTACCACCTATTACTTGTCAGTCCGCTGATTGCCTACTTTGTAACTAAATGTTGTGATTCATCTAAATATTACTCTGTCCTTTGATCAAAGTGAATTTGTAATTGTTGTTCAGTTTATGAATTGTCAAAAACTTGTTTTATTTTTCCATTCACCTGTTCATTTTGACCGTAAGATTGAAATGCTTCCTGGTGGAATTCAAGTAAATTCCAAACATTTGTTCACTTCAAATAAGATCTGTAACATCCAATTATCAATCTGTTGTTAATTTTTCAGCTGTTTACATTGAGTCATTCAGAGACATCAACTGACAATTATAAACTATTTGCAGGATTATTGAAAGAAAGATACAAACGTGCAAACATTTTTTGGAAGAAATTGCTTTTTCATTCAAATGTCTAGGCTGTTCAAGAATTCTATATTGCCTTCCATTGGTTTTCGTGTCAAAAAATCAAATTTATAATTCATGTGAATTTTATTGTGTTCTGTATTTTGAAATTTGTATCAGATTAAGAAGAAAAATAGGATCAATTAACATGGAAACTTCAGTGAATAGAAAGCACAGTAAATTAAATTTACAGAGGCAACCTTTAGTATTATCTCTGAATATTCAGTCAAATTTTTCTAATGTCAAAAGAGCATGGTGCCGGAAAAGCACAGCAGGTCGGGCAGCATTCGAGGAGAAGCAGAATCGACGTTTTGGGAATGAGCCCTTCATCAGGAATCTTTTCTGATGATAGCCTAATGCCCGACAGGTTGATACTCCTGCTCTTTGAATGTGCCTGCCCTTTTCCAATGCTACAGCTTTCCTCACTTTCTCCAAATATGTTTAATGAACATGAACTGAAAATGTCAGCACCAGCAGTTGAACAAGACCAAATTAACACATATTTTGCAATATTTATAGTGAAAACCTGTTTGAGAACATGCAACATATCAGATCGAACAACATCTCTTGCCGTTAGAACCCTTGGCCATTCATAATAAAGAATAACCATGCTTTGAACAACCAGTATGGTGTATAACTACTGAACTGAAATACCAGAGGGACAAAAATTGTATTTATTGGAGGGAATGATAACCAGATCCTTACTGTGATAGTGGTGATTGATCTCAGGAACAATAATATTTTACTGTGATTATTCCACTGAACAGTAATTAGATGGTCATGAAGATCTTTGTGTGCCTTTATGTGCAATGCTTTGTTTGAACATTGATTTCAATAACATTGAGATATTTTACAAGATTAACAATTGACATAAAGATAAGTTTTAAATGCAACATTTCAAAAAATTGTCAGTTTTGTTTAGCGAAACACAATCCTAATTATATGGAATCCCTACTGTGTGGAAACAGGCCATTTGGCCAACAAGTCTACACTGACGTTCCAAAGAATAATCCACTCAGCACCATTCCGCTGTCAGATTACTGGACATTTACCCCTGACTAATGCACATAACCTACACATCCCTGAACAGAACGCGCAGCTTAGCATGGCCAATTTACCTAACCTGCATATCTTTGGATTGTGGGAGAAAACCAGAACATGCAAACTCCACACAAACATGTGGCCGAGGATGGAATAAAACCCAAGTGCATAACACTGTAAGACACAAGTGCTAACCACTGATCCTCTGTTCTCAATGCCCAGCCCCATGCAAGAAGTGAGATAAGTGAGAGACGTGCAAAGTCAAATTTCAAATGAACACTCTCTGATGTTGCCAAAGCGTATCAATCTTACATTCAATATGAATAGGTGAATGGAAAACAAAAAATAAAAACCCCTGACAAATCATGAACAATAATTAGAAAATTAATATTATCAAAGGACACAACAATATTTATGTGAATTGCATTGTTTAATTAAAAATTTGGGAATTAGCTAACTAATGAATAACGGGAAGTGACATTTGTTTATTTCACTGATGAAGAAATTGACTTGCTTTTCATCTTTGTAACACTGCAGAATAGCAATTTATGTGCCGGAAATGTTTGAATTTAGATCTTCCCAATAAAAAAATCAGTACAATCACATTGACTTCTTCATCTTTAAGACTGCAACAATATCAAATACTTTCCAGGAATTTAGAACCAGCAGAACTACTTAATTTGGTTGCTTGGGAACTCGAAGAGAATAAACAGCAGATTCTGTGAATTAGTCATTTAATGTTATTATTCAGCTGAAGACAACATCCCTTCTTTGCAAAAATGCTCAACTTCGAAAAATTCAAAATGCTTTGTCATTGTTTAATGAAACAATACAGAAATATTAATTCTTTTTCATTTGACTTAACAAAACACAGGAATTTTACATGATTTTTGTGTCATGAAAAATACTTAAATCTTATTATGATTAGAAATATAGTAAATGTTCTCAAAGTGAAATATATTTAAATGAATTCAACTATGTTTCCGCAGGTAAAATAAGCATTAATATTAACAATGATTGAGAGATTGCACACTACAATAGTTATTCATGTAAAGAGCCGTAATTCCACATTCATAGCACGTACTGGATTGAATAATTGTTAGGTATGAGCAACAACTGAATTATAAAATTCGATCAATGAATTTAGAAATAATGAGAAATCTTGTTTTGCTATGTGACTGAGGAATATGTTCAAACGAACAGGAATTATTGCAATGAAAAGTAATTGCAGGTCTGTGAATTTAAAGTCTGTGGTTACGGAGTTCATTAAAATAAGCAAACATTAGGCATTCACAATTAATGTTGGATGGGAAGTCATTGGATCCATTGTGGCATCTTGACCTGAAAATAAAGTTTCATATTGCGGTGTTGGTATTCAGAAACAGTTGGTCAAATTAAAATGTGAATCTCACTTTACTTGTTCAAAACACTTTCTTAAATAATTGTGTAATTATTACCATGACAATGACTTGATAATGTTGTTATATGAGCAATTAAAATGATTCAATATTTCAAAAATACTTTGTTGTTATGTTGATTGGATATTTATTAAAATTGGTAAATTGTGGAAAATATAGTAACTAGCTTTATGAATTGAAAAAAAAAAGAGCCATTTAGAGATTATAGAAATGTTTTTTCTTTCTTTACTAAAAAATGAAGGTAACACAAGAATTAATTTAGATGATTAATATTATGATCAGAGTTCAGACATTGGTGCCAGAATTTGGAAGAAAGTTAATAGATAACGAAAGTGAGCATGAAAGTGAACAAATGATGCAGTCAATGACATTTGGTACATAAAGGAATTATAATAATTGTCATTATTGTACAGTGATGAATAATGTTGGAATAGAAAAGGCAAAAAGAATCAACATGTTCAAAACAGTTCTTTTCTTACAATTAAATGAAACCAATAATCATTTTGCAGAGCGCGTGATTTGGAAAAAAAAGTCATTTAACGTGTTACATAAACTGAAAACTACTCCCATTTTGCAAAACTGGAGACTTTCCCAAATTCAAAATTTAGGTTTGCTGAATTATACAACAAAAATGGTTGTAATTTGAAATATCTCTTGCACACAAATGTAAAATAGGTAAACTTAAAGATTTTTAGAATGACAAATCGTTTGTTGTTTGCATGATTGTATTACAGTCAATATCCGTAATAAAGTAGAAGCATTGTTTTAAGCATCATAAATCATCTTTAACTACTGAACTGAAACAGAAGATATCAATTGCATGGAATAGTAAACAAATGCTTACTGTTGTCATTGGTTTCAGGAGCAATAAGGTACTTACTCAGGTTATTCTACTGAACAATAATCAGATGGTGATGAAAGTCTTTGTGTTGCTTTATGTGTATTGTTTAGTGTGAACATTGGTTCAATAAAATTGAGATATTTACATGAATTAGGAGCAGATCGATAATTGGGTGCGAATGATCTGATTTAAAATCAGACAGTTTTTGATTTTTTCGAGGATTGCTGAGTGAAACGTTCTTAAACCATCATGCAATCAACGGGATAAGTGAGAGATATGCAAATTGAACTTTCAAATGAACACACCCTGATATTTT
The DNA here is from genome assembly GCF_004010195.1 of Chiloscyllium plagiosum. NCBI lineage: Eukaryota > Metazoa > Chordata > Chondrichthyes > Orectolobiformes > Hemiscylliidae > Chiloscyllium > Chiloscyllium plagiosum. Next base: position 70,835,256 of record NC_057727.1, on the reverse strand, counting down.
CACACCATTTCAATATCACATTCAATATAGTAACTATAGGCCAGTGACTAGTAACTATAGGCCGGTGACTAGTAACTATAGGCCGGTGAGTCTCACTTCTGTTGTGGGCAAAGTCTTAGAGAGATTTGTAAGGGATAGGATTTATGCACATCTGGATAGGAATAATGTGAATTCAAATATGGAAATATTTGGTCCAGGTCAGTTCAACATATCTGTAAACCTTTAAAACTCAGTAAAAGGTCAGGCATTTCCAAATTGTAAAACAGAAACCTTATCAAATTTACAAAAATTAGGACTTTTAAAATGGTCACCAGAACACCCTCACTCCACTGAGGGAGATTCACTATCCTCCTTCTCCAGGATATTTTACTGGGATTCTCCACATTAAGCTTGTTTCCCAGTTTCCTTTTCCCTCCACCTAGTAGCATAGCCAAATTATTCCCCTTTTCCCTGGTGCTTCTGGGCTTCAACTTGAGACTAAGGTTGCAGATACTCTATCCATCCATCCACCCAGGTGATCACTCGAGTTGTGTATGATTATCCTCCATAAGAGCATCTATTTGTGGGTCTTCAGATGGCTGAAGAAGCCAATCTAGGATCCACAGATTCTATTGCAGTGCAACATTGGTGTGTTGTAATGGTGGTTGGAGGTGGTAGTGAGTGGGCCTTCCTGATGTTTTGGTCTCTCCTTGCTCAAGAGCCACTTCTATTCAGTGGCACGGTGGAGATCATTTCCCTGGTGTATAGCTCCCTGTTAGATGATGTTTCAGTTTGTAACCATATCCTGTCAGTTGTTGATGTTGATATGGAATTTCTTGAGATTGATCTGAATATTATCTATGAAGTTATCTTTTGGCCACTGGGGCATGCTGACCTTCCTTCAGCTGGGAGTACATGATCTATTTTGGGGGTCATGAGTTGGACATTCAGATGACATGGCTGGTCCAGCAGGGTTTCTGTTGAATTATTGTGATGGTGATGCTGGCTGTATTGGCCTCTTCCAAGAGACTGGTGTTAGTGCACTTGTCTTCCCAGCCACTACATTGGCAGAGAGGGTTTCAAAGACAACTGTCTTTTCTTCACTCAGCGAGTCGTTAGTTCATGGAATGCCCTGCCAGTAACAGTGGTGGACTCTCCCTCTTTATGGGCATTTAAGAGGGCATTGGATAGGTATATGGAGGATAGTGGGTTAGTGTAGTTTAGGTGGGCTTGGATCGGCGCAACATCGAGGGCCCAAGGGCCTGTACTGCGCTGTATTCTTCTATGTTCTATGTTCTATGTTCTATGTTCTATAAAAAGGTGACTGGAAAGCTAAAAACAAATCTCACACAATTCATAAACTGACTAGTAATTAAAAATTGATAAATAATAGCGTGTGGAATTTGTTTATTTTACTGAAGAACTAATTGATCTTTTTGCATATTTATAGCACTGGAACATAAAATTCTATGTGTTGTTTTAACTAAGATCTACAGAGCAAGAGAAAATTAATGACTATCATGACTTCGTATATTTCAGCTTTATGACTGCAACATTCTCAAACATTTTCTGAGGAATATTGATTGAGCAGAATTAGATACATCTTGCTATTAGTGACCAGAAGAAAATATATGGCAGATACTGTGATTATTGGAATGGACAATGATACCTCCAAATAATCTACTGATATTGTGATTGGATATACAATAAGCGTCAGCATCGAAGTAAATTCTAAGCAAATCAATTCAAAAATGTTTCCAAGTTAAAAATAATTACAATATTCACAATGACTGAGAGATTGTACATTGCAATGTCCTTGCAGTATTTATTGTATGGAAGCATAATTCCCCATTTATACCACTTACTGGATTGCACAATTATTGTATATAAGATATATTAGCAACAAAGGGATTTTTAAAATCATATTCATGAATTTGAGAATAATGAGATATCTCTTCTTGATATTAGACTGAGTAATATGTAGAAATGAAGTGTAATATTGCAGGGAAAAGTAATTGGACCTCTGAATTTCAAAGGCTGAGATAATTATTATCATTCAAATGAGCAAAAAACAGATACTTACAAAGAATTCTGCGAGGGATATTATTTACTGAACAAATAGGTAATATAGTAGCAATGACAGTAAGAAATAATGAATGAAATTTTTAAAAAACTGCATTTTACAAAGTCTAGGTTAAATTGCTGTGTAATTATTGTAATTGATAATTGCTTTTAGAATCCTGACAGATAAGTTGTCTTAATATTTTGAAAGCACTTTTCTCTGATGTTGATTGGATATTCATTTAGATTAAGAAACTGAAAATTAAAGCATAAAACTTAGCCGTATGATGTGAAAAAATCATTCAGCAACAATTGAAAAAAAATTGATTTTGCAGGCAACGCAAGAGTTATATGCTTTCTTCCAGTAGTTTTCTTGAAGAGTCATGTCAATTTATTAATGTAACTTTTATCACAATAAATGCATCAACATTTATTTCAGAATTAGGAGGAAAAGAATTAGGCCATGAAAGTGACTATCACTGTGAACAAAAGATAGAGTCAATGACATTTGGTACGGAAAGGAATTCTTATAATTGTGTGAGTATTTGTCACTGACAACTAACATGAAAGGAAAAGGAAAATTTTCAACATCTCCAAGCAATTTTTTCTTAAAATGAAGTAAAAATAAAAAATCATTTTGGAGGACACATGATTGAAAAAAAAGGAAACAATCATTTAATGTGACATTTGAGCTGTAGACTAGTTCCCATTTCCCCCAATTGTCTTTACCATAATTTAAAATTTAGTGTTAGTTGAACTAAAGAACAAATGGATATACCCCCATTGTTTTCTTGTATACCAAAAAAAGCAAATGTAAAGCAATTTTATCATGAAAATGACATTGCTCAAAATGTAATCAATTCACACACAATAAATGTTTGTATTGAATTGAAATGTCATCACAGCTGCAGAAGTGTTTTTCCTTGACAGGGAATGAAGACTCAGGAGGCAGACTGAGCTCAGGCGTGTGGAAGATGTTTATTCATGCAGCAATCAGTTAATGAAGGGATCGTCCCCCGAGGCCAATCTCGGAAGGGAGATAGATCCATGACACACTGTAACATGCACAGTAAAAAGCTGCATCTTTATACACATATAGTGTGACAGCCCTCTCCTCCTCATCCAGACACCCAAACCAAGCACATAATCGCATAATGGATATTCCCAGATTCTTATCATCTCATGTTGTTTAATAGGTACTATAATCTCCAGGAGAAAGTGAGGTCTGCAGATGCTGGAGATCAGAGATGGAAATGTGTTGCTGGAAAAGCGCAGCAGGTCAGGCAGCATCTAGGGAACAGGAGAATCGACGTTTCGGGCATTAGCCCTTCTTCAGGAATGAGGAAAGTTGGTCCAGCAGGCTAAGATAAAAGATAGGGAGGAGGGACTTGGGGGAGGGGCGTCGGAAATGTGATAGGTGGAAAGAGGTCAAGGTGAGGGTGATAGGTCAGACTGGGGTGGGGGCGGAGAGGTCGGGAAGAGGATTTCACCAGTTTCCTCATTTCCCCTCCCCACACC
>NC_057727.1:70824915-70830859 GCF_004010195.1 Chiloscyllium plagiosum | reverse complement strand
GTGTCGTTGCGGAAGATGGATTGTTCCACATATCCTACGAAGAGGCAGGCATAGCTGGGGCCCATGCGGGTGCCCATGGCTACTCCTTTCGTTTGGAGGAAGTGGGAGGATTGGAAAGAGAAGTTGTTCAGGGTGAGGACCAGTTCAGTCAGTCGAAGGAGGGTGTCTGTGGAAGGGTACTGGTCGGTACGGTGGGAAAGAAAGAAGCGGAGGGCTTTGAGTCCTTCGTGATGGGGGATGGAGGTGTACAGGGACTGGATGTCCATGGTGAAAATAAGGCGTTGGGGACCGGGGAAGCGAAAATCATGGAGCAGGTGGAGGGCATGGGTGGTGTCCCTCTCTCACTGCAGTTTCAGTGAGTCCCTCTCTCACTGCACACCCCAGAACTCACTTTCCCATCAATAATCCGAGGCTCATTGTGGGCTGCTTCCTGCTTTTGCTGTTGTTCATCAGGTGTAAGAGAGAGAGGGCTCATCCCTGTTTCTCCTGATGTCAGACAATAACAACAACTACCCGCATTGTATGGAGCCTTTCACATTGACAAATCTCCTAAAATGCTTCAAGAATGATGGGAACGTTGATTAACGAGAACGATTTTTAGATACATCTTTAAAGCGGAGAGAGGGAGTTAGGGAGGATATTCCAAAGGTTTGTGTCCTCGGCAGCTCCAATCGTGGAGTGATATAGGTGGGCAACAGCTTACAATGGAGACACTTAGTAACTAACCATAGGTTAACAACCTCATGTCGTAGCCCCCTACCCCACACACCAGACCTTGTTCTCACAGCCTGGCATTACACACTAGTGGTTAGCCACTAACAGTCTCCATTAACAGCTAGTCACCCTCCCCCAACCAGATCGTTATCCACTCCTTTATCCAACCGTTCTTCTCACTCTATCCCCACCTATCCTTAACTCCTTTTATCTTCCCCCCACACTAACTTCTGCACATAAACTGACTTTTTTTCTCAGTAACATCTGTCCTGAGGAAGGGACACTGGGTCTGAAACTTTAACTCTGATTTTTCATCACAGATGCTGCCAGACCTGCTGAGTTTTTCCAGAACCTCCTGGTTGTTGTTTCTGATTTACATCTTCCGCAGTTCTTTTGGTTTTAATTTACCGGAGCTTGTCATTCAGGTCCAACAGCCTCTGTCCCTGTCTCTCCCAAACCCACCCAGTGACACTGCACCAGCCCATGAACATGTGTTGTCTTGCTGGCCGCACCCCTCATTCACTCCCATTGGCTTCAGGACCACACAGCCTCTCCTCCTATTGGTCTGGAGCTGCCGTTAATTAAGCCGGCGCGATTGAGAGGTGAGTGGTGGGATCCTCCCTCTCTCTGCCCTGAGATGAGCTTCATCATTCACAGTGAATGGGGCAGTATCACAGAGCACAGGGCCTGGGGGCTATTCAGCCCATTGGGGCTGTACTCTCTCCCTCTGGAGATGCTGCAAGTCTGTCCCAAGTTCCCTCCCATGTGTCCACAGCCCCCCAAAATTTTCCATAAAAAGTAAAATTCCAAGTCTGTTTCAGACTACCTGCTGAATCTGTGGCATTCAGACTGTTCCAGATGCTCAGAAATTACTGAGGAAAATAGTGGTCATATTTTCACCTGTATTATTTGCCAATTACTTGAAAGTAGTTACTAAAAATTGTGTCAGTGTTAACAATTCCTCTCTCTCTCTCTCTGCAAATTCAAGACCTTGGAACCAAATCTGCACCAGGTTGAAATCACTGCTTCACCTTCTTAACTCCAAGGATAATTATATCTGTGCTTCAGCTAGCTCTCCGCAAAAGAGAGGAATGCATCTTAATTTATTAAGATCAAAGAAACAGATCTTCGGTCCAATTCGTCCGTGCAAACGAGGAATCCTAAACTAATGGATTCCCATTTACCATCTATTGGCCTGTATCCATTAAAACCCTTCCTCTTCATGTACCCAATTGGGAAGCCTTTTAAATGTTGTGATTTTATCAGCCTCCACTACTTCATCTGGTAGCTCCTCCCATACACACACCACACTCAGCTTGAAAACGTTGCCACTTAGATCCCTTTTAAATGTTTGCCCTCTCAACTTAAGCCCAGATGCTCTAGTTTTGGACCCACCTAATCGGAGGAAAAAGGACGCCTGCTGCTCACCTTATCCACGCCCCTCGTGATTTTATAAATTTCCATGAAGTCACCTCTCAGTCTTTGACTCTCCAGAGAAAATAGCCCCAGCCTCTCCCTGTAGGCCAAATCCTCCAATCCTGGCAACGTTTTTGTAAATCTTGTCCAAACTTTTTCAAGTTTCACAACATCCTTCCCAGAACAGGGAAATTCAAACTGAAAACAGAATTCCAGAAGTGGCTTAATCAACGTCCTGTCCAGCCACAATATGGCATCCCAGCTTCTGTATTCAATGCTTTGACCAATAACGGAGAGCGTTAATGGAGTCCCATTTGCCAGCGGTTCACCCTTATCCCTCTAAATCCTTCATCTTCATGTACCCAATCAAATGCCTTTTAAATGCTGCAATTGTACTAGCCTCCACCCCTTCCTCTGGCAGTTCATTCCATACATGCAATGCCCTCAACATGAACAAGATGCCCCTTAGATCCCTTTTAAATCTTTTCCCTCTCACCTTAAGCCTGTACCCTCTAGTTCTGGACCCACCGAACTTGGGAAAAAGTCCCTGACTGCTCACCTTATCCATGCCCTTCATGATTTTATAAGATCACCGCTCAGTCTCCAACCTTCCAGAGAAAATACTCCCAGCCTATTCAGCCTTTCCCAATAGCTCAAACGGTCCAACCCTGGCAAATCCTTGCAAATGTTTTCTGAACCCTTTCAAGTTTCTCAACATTATTCCAAGAACAGGGAGATTGGAACTGAAAACAGAATTCCAGAAGGGCCTTAATCAGTGCCTTGTCCAGCCACAATATGACGTCACAACAGCTGCATTCAATGCATTGACCAATAATGGGGAGCGTACCAAATGCTGCATTCACTATCCCGCCTACCTGTGACTCTACTTTCAAGGAACAATGAACCTGCACTCCAAGGTCCCTTTGTTCAGCAACGTCCCCCAGGACTTTACCATTAAGTGTATGAGTCCTGCCCTGATTTGCCTTTCCAAAATACACAGCTCACATTTATCTAAATTGAACTCCGTCTGCCATTCCTTGCTCCAATGGCCCATCTGATCAAGATCCTGTTGTATTCTGAACTAACCTTCTTCACTGTCCACTACACCTCCAATTTTGGTGTCTTCTGTAAACCTACTGACCATACCTCATATATTCACATCCAAGTCATTTATTTAAGGGCCCAATATCCATTCTTGCAGCATACTGCTGCTCGCAGGCTTCCAGTCCACAAAGCAACCCTCCACCACCTTCTGTCTCCTACCTTCAAGGCAGTTTTGTAATGGCTTGCTCTCCCTGCATTCCATGTTATCTAACCCTGCTAACCAGTCTGCTTTGTGGAACCTTGTTGAATGTCCATATAAACAACATTCACCGCCTGGCTTCATCAATTTTCTTTGTCACTTCAAAACACTCACTCAAGTTAGTGAGACACAATTGTGCATGTACAAAGCCACATTGACTCTCCCTGATCATTCCTTACCTTTCCAAATAGATGGATATCCTGCCCCTCAGAATCCCTTCCAACAACTTGCCTGCCACTGACTTCAGGCTCGCTGTTCTCTTGTTCCATGGCCTCTCCTTACCACCTTTTTAAAATAATGGCACCTCACCTGTCGCTATCAACAATACAAATACCTCAGGAGAGATTTCCAGAAAGTTCCAGGATACACCTGATCAGGTTCCAGGGCTTTATCCACCTTGATGCAATTTAAGACATCCAGTACCACCTCCTCTGTAACATTGACACTTTTCAAGTTATCACTATTTATTTCTCCAAACTCTCGAGCTTCCATATACTTCTCCAGTAAAAATGAAGTGAAATATTTGCATATCTTTCGCACCCCCTGTGGTTCCATAGACAGCCTTGTTGACCTTGAAGGAGTCCTATTCTCTGGTCCAGTTAATCTTTTGTCTGTGATATATTTGTTTAATCTCTTTGGATTCTATTCCAGGACATCCCAGAAAGGCCTACTTCAAGGACCGTAATTTTACTCTGACTTGATCAACAATGCCCTCCAGCACATACCCTCCACTTCCCGCACCTCCGCCTTTACCCCACCTCTCCAGCCACAATAAAGAATATAACCCTGTGGTCTTCACCTTCCACCCCACTAATCTCCAGATACAGCACATTAACCTCTGTTATTTCTGCTACCTAAAGTCAGACCCCACCACCAGAGACATATTTTCCTTCCCAAGCCTATCTGTGTTCCGCAGAGACCATTCCCTCTGCACCTCCCATGTTCGGTCCAAACACTTCCACCAACCCATGCTCCACACCCTTGACCTTCCCTTGCCACCATGGGAAATGTAAAACATTGCGGCCACACCTCCCTCTGACCTCTGTCCAAGACCACAAAAGGATCTTTTCACATCAGGCAGAGATTTGCCTGCACATCCCAAAACCTCATATACTGCATCTGGACACTATGGGAAATTTAACATGGTTCATCCAACTAACCTACACATCTTTGGACTGTGGGAGCAAACTGAACACCCGAAGGAAACCCTCAAACACTGGGGAGAATGTGCCAACTTGAACACAGGTAGTCGCCTGAGGCTGGAATCAAACCCAGGTCCCTGGTGCTGAGGAAGCAGTGCTAACCACTGAGCCACAATACTGTGGGATCTTTTGTGCTGATGCACTGCCCCACTGATAACTCAGACACTCCTCATTTCCTAAGTGGCAGTGATGATGGAGTGAAATTATCGCGAGACAGTTAACCAGAGACCCAGATAACGTTCTGGGGACCCGGGTTTGAATCCCATCAAGGCAGATTTTGGAATGTGAATTCAATAAATATCTGGAAAAAATAATCTAGTGACGACAAGGAATCCATTGTCAATTGTTGGAAAAACCAATGTGGTTCACTCACGACCTTTAGGGAAGGAAAATGCCATCCTTACCTGGTCTGGTCTGCATGGGACTCCAGACCTATAGCAACGTGGTTGACTCTTAACTGCCCTCTGGGTAAAAGCAGCAATAAATGCTGGCCGACTCAGTGACAGCCTCATCCTGTGAATGAATAAAGAAAACAGGTCAGGTTTTGTTCCTTCTCTAATAGGTACATCCTACAAGCTGAATCTGAAATGTTCTCGTACACACTGAACAAATATCTTCCCATCCAAGCCCTTAACACTACAGCACTCTGAGGCCATGTTAGTAAAGTTAAAACCCCTTATCATTGCATCCATATTATTCTTACAGATAACAGCTCTCCTGGTAAAATTGTGTCTCAATTCCCCGCTGACTATTGGGAGAGAGTCTATAATACAATCCCAGTAAGATGGTCATCCCTTTCTTATTTCTTAGGAACAACCAAATAACTTGCCTGGATATACTCCCAGGAATATCCTCCCGAAGCCCAGCCATAATGTTATCCCTAATCAAAAACACCTCTCTCCCTGCTTTGTTGGCCCCTTTCTATCCTTGCTATAGCATCTGTACCCTGGAACATTAAGCTGCTAGTCCTATCCATCCCTGAGTGATGCCTCTGTAATTGCTGTAATATCCCAGTGCCATGTTCAAAACCATACCGAGCCCACCGGCCTGACCTGTCAGGTCTCTTGCACTGAAATAAATGCAGTGCAACTGGTCCGTCACACCTCATTTTGTGACTTGCTCTTGCCTGCCTTGACAGTCTGACTGGTGAACAGTACCAGCCTCAGACTCACCTCTTTTCTCACTATCTCTTTAGGATTACCCCGACTCCCTCACTTGTTTAATGCCTCCTGAGTGGCACTAGCAAATCTCCCTGATCGTCAGGACCCCATGCGTTCCCATTCCTATGCCATTGGTACCAATGTACAAT
>NC_057727.1:70819902-70824415 GCF_004010195.1 Chiloscyllium plagiosum | reverse complement strand
AAGTCTGTGATGCCATTTTTAAATTGAGCCTTGAGCTACCCGTACTCCCTCAGCAGATTGTTTTCTATGTTCTTGGTGGACTACAATAATTGAATTCAACCCCGCCAACTCCAAGTTCCTTTCCACTCCTGAGACGATGCCCTTAACCTTGGCACAAGGAAGGCAATATACCATCCTGTCTAAAATTTCCCGAGTGCAACTACAATTCCTTTCAACTCCTGCACTTGAATGTGTCCCTATATCATCATGATATGGTCAGTTTGTTCATACACTGTGCAGTTTCTGCTGCTATCCACACATGCTGCAAGAACCTTGAACCTATTGGCCAATTGCCAGGCGTGAGACCCCTGTACTGCCAGCTTCTTGGTCCCAGTACCTGTCTCCCCTGCAGTCACAGTGTTCCTGACCAAATGTACCTACTAGAGAAGGCACAAAACTTGACCTTCTCTTGGGAAATAAGGCAGTTCAAGTGACTGAAGTGCTAGCAGGGGAACACATTAGGATTTTCGAGGAGAAAGTGAGGACTGCAGATGCTGAAGATCAGAGCTGAAAATGTGTTGCTGGAAAAGTGCAGCAGGTCAGGCAGCACCCAAGGAGCAGGAGAATCTACGTTTCGGGCATGAGCCCTTCTTCAACCTTCTTCAGCCCTTCCTGAAGAAGGGCTCATGCCCGAAACGTCGATTCTCCTGCTCCGTGGATGCTGTCTGACCTGCTGCGCTTTTCCAGCAATACATTTTCATCTCTGATCTCCAGCATCTGCAGTCCTCACTTTCTCCTCGAAGAAGATGTTTAGCATATTTGACTTAATTGCTCAAACTTTTGACTATCGGAGTTGGGACATCATATTTAGGTTATACAAGACATTGGTGAGGCTTCCTCTGGAGTACTGTGCCCACTTCTGCTGCCCTGCTATAGGAAGGATATTATTAAATTGGAAAAAAGATTTCAGAGAAGATTTACCAGGGTGTTGTCAGGAATGGAAGGTTTGAGTTCTAACGTTAGGTTGGATATACTGAAATTTTCTCACTGGAATGTAGAAGGTTGAGTTTCTGCAGGAAACCCAGAGTGTATACCCAGAGACACAGTGTGGCTTCCAAGCTAAAAGGTCAACAGTAGGCATAATCTTCTCCCTTCGCCAATCGCAGAAGTGCAGAGAACAGAAATGCCCCTCTAGGTCACCTTCATTGACCTCATGAAGGCATTCGACCTGGTCAGCAGAAACGGCCTTTTCAAGGTTCTCCTGAAGATCAGTTGCCCACCAAAACCGCTGAGCATGATCGAATCTTTCCACAGTAACATGAAGGGAACAGCGCAGTTCAACGGCAACTCTTCTTAGCCCTTTGACATCCGCAGTGGTGTCAAACAAGGTTGTGTCCTCGCTCCCACACTATTTGGGATTTGTTTTGCTGTGCTCCTGGAGCATGCCTTTGACACTGCAACAGAGGGGATTTACCTATACACTAAATCAGATGGCAGGCTCTTCAACCTGGTCCACCTCAGAGCCAAGACAAAAGTACGCATGACACTCATCGGGGACATGCTGTTTACCGATGATGCTGCAGTTGCAACACACACCCATCAGTCTCCAGATAGACCGCCTCTCCCCCACTGGCAAGGATTTTGGGCTATCAGTCTGAAGAAGACAAGCATCCTGGGACAGGACACAGAGGCACCGCCAGTCATCACCATCGACAACTATCAACTCAATGTCATCCATCAGTTTAGTTACCTTGGCTCTACCATCACTGATAACCTCTCCTTGGACACAGAGATCAACAAGAGGATTGGGAAAGCAGCCTCAACTCTTGCTCACCTCATGACTCATGTTTGGACAAATCTCAAGCTAACAGTGAAGACAAAAATGTCAGTCTACAATGCCAGCATCATAAGCACACTGTTGTACGGCAGTGAAACATGGACTACATGTGTCAGACAGGAGAGAAGACTTCCTCTACCTTCCACTTGAGGAGTATCCTCCATATCCTGGGCATATCCTGCCAAGACAGAGTGTCCAACGCAGCAGTCCTCCCTCACACTGGCCTACCCAGCATGTACACTCTGTTCAGGCAGCGGAGACTACGCTGGCTGGGCCACATTTACCGCATGGAGGATGGCCTCATCCCAAAGGATATCCTCAATGGAGAGCTTGCATCCAGGAAGAGACCCACTGGGTGTCCCCAGCTGCGCTACAAAGAAGTCTGCATGAGGGACATGAAGGCACTTGATATCATTACGGAGTCCTGGGAAAGGCTTGCAGCTGACCACGCAAGGTGGAGAAGGACCCTGAACCAACACCTCAAAACAGGGGAGAAGAAGCTGATGAGCGCTGCAGCAGACAAGCGGGCACACAGGAAGGAGTGCAGCAGTTCCAGCAGATCAACAACCACATTCAGATGTGACCGCTGTGACCGGGACTGTCACTCCAGCATTGATCTCTTCAGTCACAAGAGATCAGGAGAACAATGAGGATGTCAAACCATAGTCAGCCATGACCGAAAGGGGCCTCACTCATTCAGAAGGTTGAGGGGATGACCTTATTGAGATTTATAAAATTGTGAGGGGCATAGATAAGGGGAATGACAAGGGAATTCAAAATGAGTTGGCATTTTTTAAAGTAAGAGAAGAAAGATTTAAAAAGGACACAAGCGTCTTTTTTTTATACAGAAAGTGGTTTGTAAATGAAATGAACTGCCAGAGGAAGTGATGGAAGCAGATATAGTTGCAACATTTAAAAGACATTTGGATAAATACACGAATAGGAAAGGCCTGGGGGTGGGGAAAGGCCAAATGTAGACAAGTGGATCTAGTTTGGTTTGGAAACACAGTCGACTTGAGCTAGTTGGACCAAAGGGTCTGTTTCCATGCTGTTTGACTCAATCACCTACACTAAGATATGCAACTGCCTTCTGGAACACAGTACCCAGGTAACCTTTCTCCCATTCAGAAGCGTCGTTGCGTTTGAAGCTCAGACGTTAGCTTATCAGCTCTGAGCTGATGTTGCATGAGCTACAGACATTCACTGCATACATGGTTGGACTGGATCATATGGCAGCTGCACCCTAAACCTTTCTGTCCAGCCATCTTTATCTGTTCAGGTTTCAAGTTCAGAAATATCCACTCGACTGTCATTTGCAGTTCTATCAAGTAGTTGAAATGGGTAAGCTATGAAGAGGACTTTTCTCACTCTCCTGGTAATTCAATTTAAGTAGATTTAGAAACCTCACAAAGTGGCCTGAGAATGGACTTGTGTAGCAACTGCTTTTTGCTACAGTCTAAGATTTATTTCTACCCTACTGACTTCTAGAATGTTAAGGGTATGAATTTCCCTTCAGCATCTTCTAGAACTCATGACTCCTCTTCTTAGTTAAAAGAAAGAAGCGAGGGAACCCGATGGGAATTGAACTTGTGAGTGCCCAGAATGTTAAAACAGATATACTGGACTGGGCATGTCGAAACAATAGCGAGCAGTTATTGGGACCAGCAGGAAATAATAAACCAGCCTCCAGGACGTCAGGAGGATTGTTACTAGCAGAGCTTTATTTACTGGTATCAGTTGGAAATGGGTGCTGCTGGTAGTTGTCCAGTGCAACTTGTATTACCAGCTCATACTGGCTCATTTCTACTTCTCCTTTCTGATCATGCTGAGCGTATTCACCGGTATGTGGAGACCAAATGTATCACTTTCAAGTTACAGATGACACAAACTAAGCAGGAAGACGAGTTGTGAGGAGGCTGCAAGGGGATTTGAACCAAGTAAGTGGGCAAGAACATAGCAGATGGCATATGAAGTGGATAATCGTGAGGTAGAGTATTTCCTACTCTGAGATTGGGAAGTGTTGATGTCCAAAGGGGTGTGTGTGGCCTTGTTCATAATTCATTGAAAGTACATGCACGCACATCAAACAGTTAGGAAGGCAAGTGGTACACTTGTCTTTATTGTCAGGTGATTTGAGGACAGGAGTAACTTTGGCTTGCTTCAGTTGAATAGAGCTGAAAATGTGTTGCTGGAAAAGTGCAGCAGGTCAGGCAGCATCCAAGGAGCAGGAGAATCAACGTTTCGGGCATGAGCCTTTCTTCAGGAATGAGGAAAGTGTGTCCAGCAGGCTAAGATAAAAGGTAGGGAGGAGGGACTTGGGGGAGGGGCGTTGGAAATGTGATAGGTGGAAGGAGGTTAAGGTGAGGGTGATAGGTCAGACTGGGGTGGGAACCCTCCAACCACAAGGGATGAACTCAGATTTCACCAGTTTCCTCATTTCCCCTCCCCCCAGCCTGTCTCAGTCAAATCCATCAAATTCAGCACCGCCTTCCTAACCTGCAATCTTCTTCCCGACCTCCCCGCCCCCACCCCAGTCTGACCTATCACCCTCACCTTGACCTCTTTCCACCTATCACATTTCCGACGCCCCTCCCCCAAGTCCCACCTCCCTACCTTTTATCTTAGCCTGCTGGACAAACCTTCCTCATTCCTGAAGAAGGGCTTATGCCCGAAACGTCGATTCTCCTGTTCCCTGGA